>NC_052475.1:24183765-24245164 GCF_009730915.1 Dioscorea cayenensis subsp. rotundata
GGGTGTCGATTTCGATTAAAAGGGAATTTTTAAGCGATGGGTGCCACATTTACCTCGATAGAAGGGTGGGTGTGCGAGGTTGATGTTGTCACTTGAGACTTTTTATTCTAGTTTAAGAACATTACGTCGGTGTACTGACTATATGGATTACGTGTTTAACTACGAGTATCTTCGGCTTAAGTCCGACCAGCTAACACATTGATTAATAGATCGTTTTTCATGAATGTGTTTGTTTAACCTTTTAATGTTGTATGTTGTGCGAGGTTCGAGTTGATCGCATGTTATCACGAGGGTCGAGTCAGTGAGTGTCAAAGTCCTATGTAAATGTTGTAAATGTTGTAAATGTTTTGTAAATGTTTTGTAAATGTTGTAAACGAATGTTTTTATTTGAATGTGAACTACGAAATTTAAAGCAGAGACCTAGTAAAAAAACAATGTGGGAAACAAAAAGAGCGTCGTTTTAAACAATAGAAAAGTTAAACAATACATTTGTTACTCTTTAAACAATGACAGACGGTGTTTAAGAAAATACGTAAAGATGTTTAATCGGTGACCCAGAGGTACCCATCTTCAGCGCGATGTCGGTGAAAGCATTCAATTTAAACAATAACATATATTTTTAAAGCAGGTGAAGTCACTTTATATTTTAAAGCGTTTTACGTATTATTTACATGATATAGACTTTATTTAAACCGGTAATCGTTATGTTAAACACTATGTGTATCTGTTTAAACATAAAAAACTTGACGGTTAAGCAGGATACTCATGTCGAGCGATGACAATGTCGTCTTCAGTCGCGACGAGTGGCATATATTTTTCCTTTTTGCCCTGCCGATGGAGGAAAAATACCGTCAATCACATCACGTCTAGTCTAACCTCTATGCACTTTTTGGTCTTCATCGCGGCGATGATATATATATACACTTTTTTGTTTGCCTATCATTACTTGTTTGTTGTTTACATCTTCTTCTTCTTCTTCTTCTTGACTTATTTTTGTTATTCATTTCATTTGGTTTTATACTGATTTGGTTTTCGGCCCGATATATTATGGAGAGTTTTTGTGGTATTGCTAGATTCGACGGGGAGGGAAGAGTGCTAATGTTCACTGGCTCGAGACTTCTTGGGAGTTGGTGTTAGGCGAGATATGTGAGCGATGGGGTCTCGAAGTTTCTCTTATCGAGGGGTTAAGTTCATCACACGGATGGATATAAAAGCGGTTTTGCCCGATAGAAAATGATGTTGACTTCCAGTGGATGATGTCCGCGTCGACTCCATCTTCAAATGTCTTTGTAGTTGATCTTGTCGTCGAGAGCGGAAAAATGTGCCATTGCGAATCCTAATGAAAAAGCGAGTTTTACTCGTTGTAAGTTACTCTCTTTTTAATTGTTCCGAGTTATGCGGGGCCGTTTAGTGTTTAAATATGTCCGTCATTTTGGTTAACATATTGTACTAGTCGTTTACGTTATTAGTTAAGCTGCTTAAGTATTTAATTTAACGTTTAAATATTGTCATTATCACTTAAACATTATATTCTCCGCTTAACATATTGATCTTTTTCATTTGGTCAAGTGTTGGCGGGAATTCGGATTACTGCGAGTGCTCGAGTTCATCCCCGTAGTGACCACGGCGGGCGTGGGATGTCTTCCTTCCTCGTCGGATCATTACGAAGTCTTTGTCGTTGGATATTGGACAACGTTTTTGATGAGTGTCGAAACATTTCGAGGATGTACTTGAAATCATGCAATCAAAAGGAATTTTTGACTTCAAATTCATAAAGAGCGAAAAACATGTCGGGTGGTAGTGGAATGCGGCTGCAGATGGTTTCATCGTTAGGCGCTTCGTGCATCAAAAGAGTATAACAAAAACTTTTCGGAATCAAGATAATCAACCCGTCACACACTTGCGGTGGTGGCGTAGGCTCGGCGTCGCATCAAAGCGTCGAAAAAAATGGGTTAGCGCTGCGAGTGATTCGGAAGCTCGAGGACCAGTCCCCTATGTCTGAGGCCGTCGACATTCGGAAGGACATGTTGCGGGAACATGGTGTCCACATACCATACAAGCGGAACTTGGTTGGGAAAAGAGCATGCCCGGGTGGTCCTCGACTGGCGGTGACATCTCGACTACGATTGTTGCTTTGGTATGTGGATAAGGTGGGTCGAGACAAATCCGTGACGTTGTGATCGTGGAAATAGGCGGTGATCGTTTTAAACATGCATTCTTTTTCGTTCGGCAGCGTGTATTGTGAGGATTCAAGAGGGCTTGCGGAGCCATCATTGTTTCTCGATGGTACACACCTCACAGGAAAATATCGGGGTACACTCTTTGGGTGCCACGGGGAAAGATGAAAACAATGGTTTTTCCACGTCGCCTTGGTATAGTCGACAACGAGACCGATGCCAATTGGACTTGGTTCAAATCTAAGTTAGGCGATGCCTTATACGAGGATGGAGATTATCATGAGATAGTTACCTTCGTGTCGGACAGGTCCAAGGGCCTTGTGAGCGCAATTGCGAGTCTTCCCTTCGTCGCCACATGCATACTGTCTTCGACATTTGGAGGCCAATTTTATGAAAGCAAATGTCAGACTTGGGAAGTCATTGAGGGAGAAGTGCTGGTCTATATGCTTCCGCATTGCGTGGGCATCCACGGCTAAAGATTTTGATGATACCGTGAATGAACTGCAGGCCACATCACCCGAAGCTCATCATCGGTTGATTAATAAATCGGATATGGCACGTTGGTCGAATTATACATGTCGGAGGTGATCGTTGGGGTGAGATGTATTCAAAGCGTCGCTGAGTCGTTCAATGCTTGGATCAAGGAAGCACGTCATTTACGGTGGCCAAAAATGGTCGACTCCATAAGGTCCGAGAATGTTGGTTTTCACTTAACATTTAGTGTCAGCCTTTAAACATTCTCAATCTTTGTTTAATTACACTTATCTGACTTTAAATATTAATCCTTATGTTTAAATATTTACAATAATGTTCAAACATGTTTACGAATTATTTAACCATCACTGTATTTGTTTAACCTTATTTGCCAGGTTCAAGTTGATGCGCATGTTATGTAGCCGGCGTGAGCAAGCGAACAAATGGGAGACCTACTTATGCCCGGACATACATTCGAAGGTAGAGATCATTGTTGAGGGCAACTGAAATCTTACGTGTTGGTCGTTGTGTCGATGATCGTTACGAAGTGATCGACCCGGTCAGACAACTACATGAGATCTCGCCATCGGAACTTGTTACCGTGTCGAAGGTGGCAAGTTTATGGTATCCCTTGTAAACACGCTTAGCGCGAGCAATAATGCAGAGCAGACGCAGCGTACATCGATTTATTAGCGGGTACTTCACCGTCGACAATTACAAGCTGGCGTACAAGGAAGCTATATTCCCCATACCCAGCGATGGCAGGCCTTGAGGCGGATATCGTGAGCTTCGTTTTGCGACCGTTTTGTGAGCGAAAGGCGACTGGGCGGCCTAGGCGAAAAGAGGATCGAGTCATGGCGTTTGATGTCCGCGAGTTACATTGCAGCCCAGCGCCATGGATCCGAGTCACGATCGGCGATCTTGCAGTGAAAGCTGTCGCCCGACTAGGCATTGTAAATAAAGCCGAGCGATGAGCGGGGAAACATTGTGTATTGATGGGCGACTTTCCATATTTAAACTCTTACTCTTTAACCCGAATTGAATGTATTTAAGCGAGAGACATTGTTATTTTTAAAGCGGATACTGATCTGTAAGTTGAAATATTTCAATCGATGTTTTAAAGCGATATATAGTATATTTAAACAATGAAAGTGAAATGTACACAATTAGAGCGTAAATTAAACAATTAAATGAAAGCCCGAATGGAATTTAACATCGCTTTCTGATTCAAAAACAAACAAAATTTACATTTATATATACAAGTCATGTTCTTGAAAACAAAAACAATGAATTGAATTTGTCCGAGTTTACACTCGAAAACAAAATTGATATTGAGATATCACAGGGACATGTTCTTCAAAAACAAAAATTTAACCCGCTTGTGACGACCCCTTTGTCATGGACACCGTATGCCTCCCTCCTTAAGTATCGCGGGTAACATACCTTAATCCGAGGTAAGGAACGTGCATGCTGCGGTAGCCGTAACTTCTCACCCCAAAGTAATTGCTCGATAAACCGCATAGCGTGAGCGCAGCATGATCGGCCTTCCTTGTTTTTAGGCGTGGGGGTTTCCAAGTCGCATGCAGCGGGTACTTTCTCGTCGCCGAGCTCGCGAACTCCATACTCGACACAATTGTCGAATAGATTCCGTTAGTCGAGATATGCAAGTCGAGATTAGAATACCGATTAAATACCAAAGCAGATATTAATCGGACATAATTAAATAACTTACCATGTCCAACGCGTCCTTATCGTACCGGGGACATGAAGAATAATCATATATTCTTGTTTTATCATTGTCGGGGACGACGACATGGAAGTGGCCATTCATGATTATCGGGAGGATGATAATTTGAACTTTATGCGAGTTCTGACGAGCATCCCCGACCATACGCCATAATTGTTTCATATCGTCGTCCTCGCTTTGACATAAGCAGTAGCTGATGCAGTGATGGGGACGCGCTTCTTGTAAGGATATGGCTCTTTGCTTTCGGCGACTTTTGTATTATGCATACGAAAGCGTCCATCATATCATCAGTGACCATCTCCTTCCTCTCAAGCAGCGTGTATAATTTGTCCCGTGTGGTGCTCACAGCGTCATTCCTCCACTGCAGACGGTGTTGAGGTTAAAGCGATAACTGAGATATAATAAGACCATATTGTAAATATTTAAATGATATTATCAATTGTTACATGATATTATATATAATTAAACGTTAAGCGGACAAAAGTAAATGATAACATAAAAGGCATTAAACACTTTTCGTTAGAAAATCGTTAAAACACTATAACAAAACCTTTAAACAATATCATAAAAACTTTAAACTTACCCGTCCATAGAGCAGTTGAGGAAGATCCTCATCGACTCCTCGCTCCGTATTTTGTTAAAGACGCTGACGAGGCCAACCCATTTCTTCTTCTTGGAATAAAAAGCTTTCGAACCGATCGGTCCCATTTTTGATTGGCCTTGATCATCTCTCTCGTTGCTCGGTCGGGGTCTTCGAGCATCATCTTCCTTCGATCGCGGGGGACGATGGCGACAACATCAACTCGAGACACATCCTTACATGGTTGTTCTTGTTGTGGGATTGTGTCGGCTCCGATGCTGAGGGAGCGAGCGGCGGCGATCAACCGCAGAACTACATCCTTACATGGTTCTTGTTGTGGTGGAATTGTGTCACCTTGGATGCGGTGCATCGTCGGCCGCCACGCCACAGCGGCAAGCAGTTCAACGATCTTCTCAACCGTGGCCCTGACAACATCATCATTGGGAGACACACCCTTAACTTGTTCTTGATCTTCAGGGATTGTGTCCATTTTTAATGCCGCAATCTCGGCAGCCGGTTCCACCGGATCCATCGATTCATCAAGAAGAGAGTTAACGACAGACTCAGTAACAGCATCATCTACGATGTCCTCCACCGTCATGGCCACCGGGTCCATTGATGTCCACCGGGTCCATTGATGCCACATCATCTACGATGTCCTCCACCGTCATGGCCATGTCATCAACGACGGCGAGACTCGATGCATGACATGATCGCCCGAAGGTGTTGCTATTGTTTCATCGTCGCCGGCGGTGGAGACGAGGCGATGTGTTCTCCTCTTTTTCGCAAGTCTCTTCGAATGTGGCCGCCTTGGAATGACCTTCCCGATGATGTCGTCGTCGTCGAAATTCGGACGCATCGTTACGTCCCGAGTGCTCGATTCTTTGGAGGGATGGGCGCGACGGTTGTGAACATCCTTCCGATTCCTCAACACGAGCGACAAGCCGAGGAAACTTAGTCATCAATATCCGGCATGCTGCGTAAGAGTTCGCGGTGACATCTTCACCTAATATCGCCGGTGGGGTACCTTGTCGGGAGTGGGCCGCCATGGTGGGGTGCGCCACAATCGGGGGACTCGTTGTTGTCGTGGTAGGGGTTGTTGCTGATCTGCCGGGGTAGGGAGGGCTTCTCGGCTGTCGAGGAATGCGTGCGGCGTGGTGGAGGGCTGGAAGTAGGAGAGCAGGGCGTCCCGAGCGTGCTAGCGATGAGGGTCATCCCTCTCATCCACCCTTCGAGCAAGTGGTTCCGGAGCAATAGCATCCGTCCGTCGGTTGGCCCCAACAAATATTTCTTCTTCAGCATTCACCGGAACCAGCTCAGGATACTAACATATGTAAACCAAACAATTTCAGCGAAATCATTCATTTTAAACTATAAAAACTATATTTTAAACGCAGTGTTTATATATTTAAACGTTATAGAATATAATTAAGCGGAGAGCGAAAATATTTAAACCGAGTATGAATAATAGTTAAACGGTAAATACTAAAGTTAAAAGCTAAATAAAATGTTTAAACATTAAAGACTTATGTTAAACATTATCCATGATTTATTACCTCTTTTCCATCGAGCGATGACAAAGTTGGTTTCTCACGTCGCTCGCTTCCGGTAAAGTACTTTCACCGTAGACAGACATCCTTGGAATCTTGCGAAGCGGACTTTCTTCCCCGTTCCGGTCATCTCAGTAAAACCAGACGTTAAACGCGACCGAGCAACCCTTAATGTACCTCGTGTTGGTCTTCTTCCTGCGCATCTATCTTGCGACTCGAGCGGTACGCTTGTGGAATATCCTCCATCGACCAGCTATGCGTCGCTGCGCCCGTACGCGTATCGCCCCATGGCTGGTAGATCATCGACATAATCAACGATCCAGTTCGGAACCGAGCATGACGTATTTGGGAAGAAAACTGTACCCATGAGGTACACCATTAGGAGTTTGACAAAATTATCTTCTTCTCCACTCTGTCGAACAAGTTGCACCAGAGTGCTCTTGATGGAGTCTCCGTCGCCTCTCGTGGGTTTTTGATAGATACCTCCCTTGAACGTACCGGGTTTTCTTCTTGACGAAGACCAGCTGGCCGCCTATCGCAACGCGAGACCAAGAACGAGGGCCACATCTTGAGGTCCCGAAACTTCGCGAGCTTTCCCCGATCCTCGAATTTATTGAGTGCGACCATCGTACTCTTTGCAAAAAGAGAATCAAGAAGGGCCCTCTCTTGGTATATAGCTTCCATCTCGATGAGCGGCTAGAGCGGTGTCCATCGAATAATCTCCCAGTGTTGAGGGGTCATGTTATTTTTCAATTCGACTAAAGTCTCCACTCTCAGGTGTCAAATAGCATCGCCCGTTAACTAGGGTTGATCGCCATAATCACCGACTGCATGACAATAACAACATTCACAAAAGTTTAAGCGCAAATTTAAGGTTTTTAAAGCGATGAACCTCTCGGTTATTAAAGCAGAGATATCAAATGTTAAAGCAGAGACCCGACTTATTAAAGCGAGGCGATAATACTTAAGCAATGACAACAAAACTTAAGCAGTAACATCTCATTTCTTAAAGCGTCAACCTCGTTTTGTAAAAGCTGCAACCATATCAAATGAAAGGGAAATGTACATTATAAATATTACATAAATCATAACAATCGAAAAAAACTTTTTTTCGATAGTGTATCTGATCGAAAAATGCAAAAACAAAAACAAAAACCCTAGCCAGAAATCTCGCTGAGACTAACAAAAACCCCAGTAGAAATCCCCCTGCAGACTCAATATCTTCCAACAAAAAAAGCAGGAACACAAAAACAAAACCGAAAAAAATCTTTCTTTGTAATGAGCAGGTTAACATAAAACCATACTCAATACCTTAGATTGCAGAACCCGATGAAATGCCAACTAGTTGCGTGGGGACTTCTCTTTTGAGATACCGGTGGAAAGGAAAAAGTCGCAAATTCGGAGGCTTCGCGGTAGAGACAACCGGAGACGACCAGTAAATGGAAGAGCGAAGACGCGAGTTGAGAAAAAAAGCAAAGTAAGCGGCTCCAATAAATTCGTCTCTCGGGGTTACCCTACGGAAAACCACCCCACTTACTCTCAAATCGCTGAGATGGCTGCAGCCACGACTCCCCATGCAAGGGTATTTTCGTCCATAAATTTTGAAACTCACTCCGTTCACATCCGTTACAGGGTTTGGGGGTTTGAAAAACTTAGAGTTTAAAAGGAGGGGGTTTTTAGGGATTGCAAAACTAACGGTGTGTTTTTGGTAATTTTACAAACTTAAAGGGTTTTTTTGGCAATTTTCACTTTAATAAAAGAAGACAAGATCACTACACATGAAAATCAGAAACAATTCACGTATGAAAATTTATATTCTCACATCACCAAAACAATACATACTTATCAATATTGTTGTATTCTGTTTCCACATTCATTGTACATCAATAGATTATTCTTTTATATATATATATATATATATATATACGTTTTGTTTTTATTTTTTTATATTTAATTTTTATTGAATTTTTGGTTTATCTATTTAAAAAAAAACAAAACAAAAACAAAAACAACCGTTCAATAGAGCTATTCAACTAAATAATAAGGCTTCGATGAAACCTTTGCATTTGAACCATTTTGAACCAAAAGTCCATGTTTAGATAAGAAGCAACTTGTCCTCTTGCAACCACAATTATCATATGAAACTCAGAAACAATTTACAAGAAAAATCATACTTCTCACACACTATGCAAACTTTAGCATACGATTTACAGTAGCATGGAAACAGTTCTAAAGGAATGCTTAATTTTCTAAACATAGCAATTAAGGCTTCCTTGAAACTTCTTCATTTGAAGCAAAGTTCATTTTTTTATCAGAAGCTACTTGTCCTCCTGGGACCTTCTCCTGTGTTTCTTCTCTGTGAACTTTGGTTGCAGAATTATTTGAAGCTTCTTCATGACCACTTGGTTCAACACTCCTGAACTTCTCTTCTGAACTCTTGCCATTCTCTTCAACTGAACTCACAGTCTTCATGTTCTTATGGTCCTCACCATGAGGCTTATAATTCTCTTCCTGTTTCTCACCTTTGCATGAACAAAAGAAAGTACGAGTTCAAGCTCAAGCTCATTCTTTACAAAGGAATTTAAAAGTATATTTAGCATGTTGATATATAGCACATACCTGGAGGAGGAGGGAGAGGTTTCTTTAAATCATCATTTGCAAGGGTCAGCGGCAGCCTTGGAGAGTTGGAGGTTCCCTTTATGGTGGGACTCATCTTGGCATTCCAACTTGGCTTCTCCTCATAGACATCACTCCTAGAATGATCAAAGCCATTGCTTCTGAAGCAGCAAAGAAGCTCATGGCACATAACTTCACTTCCTTTAGTTCCCTTTGAAGCTATCTCTTACCCCAATGTTCCTTTAAAGAGGTTTCAAGCCATGTTCACTGTCATTACTGTTTATGAGATTCTAATTCTTTTCAGACTTGCTTTCATGTGGCAGATGCTTGTGAGCTCTGATCTGAATGAATTTCTGTTTGTGATAAGATTAAAGGTTAGGTGACAAATGAAGATGCCATTTGTGTGACATCATGGTTTAAACCTCATTATAATCTCTCCTCTTTTTCTCAAAATTTGGTTTGTTCTTGATCACTCATCAACTCACAAGAATAGGAATCCATGGATCAGACTTAGTGGAAACAGAGATTTCCTTTTTCACAAACCATCATCATATATATATATATATATATATATGTATATACATAGTGGATAAGGGCTTTGAAATTTACTAGTGAAAATTAGGAAGCCAGACGATAACAATCCTCTCAACTTTTAAGAAGAAATGATGCAGAGTCAAAAGTAATAAAGTTTTCCGAGACGTCTTCTCTTGGATCAAACTCTTTCTTTTCCTGGGCATCAAACACTTTATCTGCATGCTTTCATGAGTCATCTCCACTTGGATCAAACTCTTTGTTTCCTTTGGGAACAGCAATCTTGGTCTTCTGATCAGTTTTCTCTTTGGGTGGACGAATCTGTTCTTTTGGAGGTGATGGTACTTGTTGTTCTTGATCTGAAGTTGCTGGTTTCTTTGTTCCTAAGTCCTGTTCTTTAGGACTGCATTTTTCTTCCTTGGAAAACACATCCTGTGCTAAGACCTTCTGTTTTTCTTCACTTGATTTATGGTTCTCAAGTGGAACTCTCGGAGATTTCTCTTCTTTACTTCCTTTTGGCTTAAAAGATAAAGCCTTTGCTATTTTACTCAGTTTGTCTCCATCCTGTTCCTGCCTGTTCTGCTGATCTTGTTTGTCTTTTGGTTGTTTCTCACCACCTGCATGGCATGACTGTTGAAGAAAACTGACAAAGGATGCTAACCTCCTGTGAGCTTCTGGTATTAGTTCATGATCTGGTTTGCAGAACTGCACTCTAGAAGAAGAAGAAGAAAAGTATGGTAACTGGAAAGATACAGCTTTCACTCAATAATACTCAGCATACACTTGCTGATGCTTCATTCAAGATTCAAACCTTTTGAACACATTAACACAAGTGGAGATGCACGATCAAACAGAAAATGACAACATGTCAGGGAGACAAACCTGACTACTAAATAAAGACTACATAGCCTCTACCAAACAAAGACATTGACACCACTACAGGGGCTTTGATTGGCCCCAAAAAGACCCATTCAAATTTATCAGGTGGACAAGTCCTGATTGGTATATTCATTCTTCTGAACAACTGCCAACATCTCCCCCTTGTTCAGAGCTCTTTCCATCCCAAGCTTGGACCTGAAGAACTCATGCTTACCAACTGATAACCCTTTCGTTAGGATGTCTGCTGATTGCTCTTCACTACTGCAATGAACCAGCTGAATTACATTGTCAGAGATAAGATTTCGAATAAAATGATACCGTATCTCAATGTGTTTGGTGCGACCATGTTGAGCTGGGTTCTTGGCAATTGAAATAGAGGATTTGTTATCACAGTGCAGGATGGTGGGCAAAGTTTGTGTGAAGCCAAGATCATTGAGTAACCTGCGCATCCATACACCTTGACAAGCTGCCGAAGTAATAGCCACATACTCAGCTTCGGTGCTTGATAGTGCGATTATTTCTTGCTTCTTGGATGACCAAGCAACAGCACCTGAACCCAAGCTGAATACCCAACCGGTTGTACTTTTTCTATCATCAAGTGATCCTGCCCAGTCACTGTCAACATAACCTTTGAGACTGAAATCTTTTACATGTTCATATCGAAGGCCATAATCAATCGTTCCTGCTACATGATGAAGTATCCTTTTCACAGCCCCTACATGATGCTTTGTTGGGCTATGAAGATACCTGGAAACCAAACTTATGCTGTATGCCAAGTCAGGCCTGGTATGTGTGAGATATAGCAAGCCTCCCACCATTTGTCTAAAAACCTTCTCATCTGCTTTTCCTGAACCATCCTCAAGCTGTAATTTTTCAGCAGTGTTAATGGGTGTGGAAAGAGACTTGCAATGCAACATGCCAAATTTTTTCAGTAATTCTGAAGCATATCTTTGCTGACACACATGGATAGAACCATGTCCTTGTATCACCTCCAGTCCTAGAAAGTACTTAAGGAGACCCATGTCTGACATCTCAAAGGAAGACATCATTTCCTCCTTGAATTCTGATAGCATAAGTGGACAAGAACTCGTATACAGAATGTCATCCACGTACAAGCATAACATCAAAATATTGGCTCCAGTCTTCTTTGTATACAAAGTAGGTTCACATGTACTTCTTTGAAAACCCAGTGCTAAAAAATGTTGATCAATTTTTGAGTACCATGCCCGTGGGGCTTGCCGTAAACCATAGAGAGCTTTGTGTAGCTTGTACACTTGCTCTTCCTTCCCTGTGATCACATAGCCTTCTGGTTGACTAACATACACTTCTTCAGTTAACTCACCATTAAGAAAAGCCGATTTGACATCAAGTTGTAGGAGGGGCCATTCCATTTGTGCTGCAACTGCAAAGAGTACTCGAACTGTTTCCATCCTAACAACTGGTGAAAACACATCCTCAAGGTCTATCCCAACCTTCTGTAAGTATCCCTTAGCTACGAGTCGTGCTTTTCTCTTGAGCAATGACCCATCTGGCTTATATTTAGACTTGTATATCCACTTCAATCCAACTGCATGCTTGCCTACTGGTAACTGAGTGAGTGACCAGGTCCCATTCTTCTGAATGGACTCCATCTCCTGATCCATTGCCAACTTCCATTCACTCTGCCTTGCTGCATCTTCATACAAGTAGGGATCTGCAGTTGTTAGAGCAAAGTTGCAGGTATTATAGAGCTCCGCCAATGTTTTATACTTAGTTGCTTGTCTAATTGCCCCAGCTTCATCTTCAACAGATTCCCAAACATGAGCTTCTGATACTTGAGTTGGTGCAAGTTCAACTACAGCTCTCTCTTGAGAATCTGAAGACTTCTCAGAGTTATCTGTCCAGATCCATGGCTTCTCCTCATGAAATAGTACATCACGACTAATGCTCACCTTCCCAGTGTATGGATTATACACTCTGTATCCTGCTGACTCCTCGCTATATCCAATGAAAACTAGCTTCTCAGATTTGAGATCAAGTTTTCGTCGTTGCTGTGGGTTAGTGAGTACAAAAACCACACAACCAAAAATGCGCAGATGCGATACAAGGGGTTTGTTACCTGTGAGAGCCTCATATGGAGTTTTCTCTGCAAGTGCTCTAGTTGGAGCTCTGTTTAGTAAGTAAACTGCTGTACTCACTGCCTCGGCCCACAAAAACATGGGTACATTCATCTGATGCAACAAGCACCTTGCCATTTCCACCACAGTTCTGTTCTTTCGCTCAGCTACGCCGTTGAGCTCAGGTGTATTGGGTGTAGTGAGCTGCCTCTGGATCCCATTATCTTCACAATATGTAATGAAGTCTTTTGAGAGAAACTCTCCCCCTCTATCAGTACGAAGTATCTTAATCTTCATGTTATACTGATTTTCAACTAGTTGTTTGAAGATCTTGAACTGACCTAAGGCCTGGCCTTTGGATTGGAGAAAATACACCCAACTGAACCGAGTGCAATCATCGGTTAGCAAGAAGAAGTAGCAACTTCCACCAGGTGTTAACATTTGCATTGGCCCACAAAGGTCTGCATGTATTAATTGGAGAGGTGACAGAGCTCGTCTAGCTCCTTTGTTGGAGAAAGGCAATCTCGTTTGCTTCCCAAATGCGCATGCTTCACAAGCGTCTGTATGGGAAATGCTTGGCAAACCAAGAACATACTCCTGTTTAGACAATTGCTGCAAGCTTTGTGAGTTTAAGTGTCCATACCTGCGATGCCAAAGCATAGAAACATTGCCTTTATTCTGCACTACCTGTGCTTCTCCAACTTCATTGACTGTCAAAGGAAAAAGCCCATTTGACGTCATCTTCACCCGAGCTATTAGGTTTTTGGTGTTGCTTTCCCTGATAGTGCACTCATCAAGAGAAAAATTCACATCATAACCAGTTCTTATGAGATGTGCAACGCTTAGCAAGTTATGAGCTAATAGAGGAACAAATTGCACATCCCTTAGAGTTCGGACATTCCCAGAGCTTACATGGAGAACAACCGTTCCAACACCATGAACATTAAGCTCCCTATCATCACCAAGACATACTGTTTGGCACACTGATTCGTCAAGGTCTTTAAACCAGCTTTGATCACATGTCATGTGGTTCGAACAACCACTATCAACCAACCATACATTTTCTTCCCTTCCCACTGCCTCTCCTGCAGCCATGAAGAGTTGGCTTTGCTGCCCAGGTGAATGACTTGACTCTCCAGATTCAACCACGTTTGCAGCATTCTCCTTCTCTTTGTTGTACCAACATTGAGATTTATAATGACCATATTTTTTGCAATTGTAGCACTGAATATGTGCTTTGTTTGGTTTGGTCTCCGGGTTAATCTTGAACCCACTAGCTTGTTCATTTGAATTCCTTGCATCTTGACCTCTACTTCTCCCCCTTCCTCTTGACCTTCCTCTGTAGCCGGTGCGTCCTCTGCCTCTTCCAGGAGTTTGATGGTTGAAAGGTAATGCACTCTCAGCTCTGACATGAAAGGCCTTGGTTTCAGTTGTCTCTGTGGCCAAATCTAATCTTCCTTCGTGCCCCTTCAACGAACTACTCAACTCTTCCACAGTAAGCTTTGAGATATCCTTCGCTTCTATTATTGAAGACACCACATGGCTGAACTTGGGGGACAAACTTCTCAGTAGTTTCCTCACCACTGCTTGATCACTGAGCTCCTCACCAAGTGCTCTAATATGAAACACCACTGTGAGGATCCTGCTTACATAGTCATGGATTGTTTCACCAGTCCTCATTCGTGCAGTCTCAAACTCTTGCTGGTGTGCATGCAAATTGGCCTCTGAACTCTTCGCACATCCTTGGTATTCTTTCTTCAGTATGTCCCAAGCTTTCTTTGCATTTCTAGTTTGTGAAATCCTGATGAGAATCTTCTCATCCAACGACTGCTGAATGAGTGCCAAAGCTTTGGCATTTCTCTTAATATTTTCATTAAGACGATGTTGATTCGTCTCGTCTTCATCGTATCCCTTCTCAACAAGACCCCAAAGGTCTTTGGAAACCAAGATAGTTTCCATCTTCAAGCTCCAAAGACTGTAGCTTTCACCGTTGAAGAAAGGGACTGGTGTTTGCGAGGAACTCCCGCTGCCGCTGGACATCTCGTGTGAGAGGAGTGGATCGTCAACACGATCTCTGATACCACTGTTGAAGAAAACTGACAAAGGATGCTAACCTCCTGTGAGCTTCTGGTATTAGTTCATGATCTGGTTTGCAGAACTGCACTCTAGAAGAAGAAGAAGAAAAGTATGGTAACTGGAAAGATACAGCTTTCACTCAATAATACTCAGCATACACTTGCTGATGCTTCATTCAAGATTCAAACCTTTTGAACACATTAACACAAGTGGAGATGCACGATCAAACAGAAAATGACAACATGTCAGGGAGACAAACCTGACTACTAAATAAAGACTACATAGCCTCTACCAAACAAAGACATTGACACCACTACAGGGGCTTTGATTGGCCCCAAAAAGACCCATTCAAATTTATCAGGTGGACAAGTCCTGATTGGTATATTCATTCTTCTGAACAACTGCCAACAATGACATGCTCCTCCTTTTCATAAAGCACATGTACAGAGACAACAAGCATGGCTTGCAGTTGGACTTGGAGTTGGAGTTGGAGTTAACCTTACCTTGAATTGGAGAAGACATGGGCTTCTTCTGGTTATTCTCATTCTTAATCTGATCTTGAGCCTGTATCTCATCTGTATGCAAGCAACATTCTAGACAGTTTCAAGACACAAATTACATGCATGCATGGCTTTTGTTTTCACTTTACCTTGATTTATAGTAGCCATGTTTTGCTGACTGGGAGCTAGAACACCTCCATTAATGGTTGCAGAAGGCATAGAGGGACTGGGAGCAGCTAGGACACCTCCATTAATGGCTGCAGAAGGGTTAGGGGGACTGGGAGCTTGAACACCTCCATTAATGGCTGCAGAAGGCTTAGGGGGAGAACTTTCAGCTTCCTTCCTACCTGAAGACCTTTTTTCTGGTTCGCTCTGGCCAAAGCAGCAGAGAAGCTCATGGCACATGACTTCTGTTTTTGATCTCACTTCTCCTCACTGGTTGGAATACCTGTGTTATTTTTATTAACACCTGCACAGATGCCTAATCTTAATTGTTTAAGTCAAGGTCATCCCTTTCATACTTGCTTTGAAATTTAATTAGGGAATATGCTTGATTATGATAATTATTTTCCACTTTGGCTAAGCACCGCGTTGGGCATAAACTTATCGATGATATAATTAGCATCCAACTTTTTTCAGTCCTTATTCTCTTCCCCACTTCATATACAAATTAAAGTATTTTTCTTCGCATCATTAACTCTTAAAAAGCAATAGTTCATTATTTTAATAAAAACAGTAGTTTATCCATTTTATAATAACAATAATAATATTTTTTTAAAAAAAATAATTATTATTAATTATGCCAAGACTAGATTCTAGAATTGCCTGTAATCGGATTCGGATCCGGATCCTCGACCTGGACCAACCCGACCCGTTAACATATTGAACGAAGGGTGTTATGGTCAAAACATAGCATCCTAACTTGTAAACCCTACCTATATATACCCGCATTCGAAGATTTTCCTTTTTTCTTCAGGCCTCGCCGGCGAGAGACAGAGAGAGAGAGAGAGATGAAGTATAACCCTCGCGTATCAAGCTCGCGGCGCAAGAGCCGGAAGGCGCACTTCACGGCGCCTTCGAGTGTCCGGCGAGTGCTGATGAGCGCGCCGCTCTCCGGAGACCTACGCCACAAGTACAACGTCCGATCGGTGCCAATACGGAAGGACGATGAGATCCAGGTGGTGCGTGGGACTTTCAAGGGCCGCGAGGGTAAGGTCGTGCAGGTATACCGCCGCCGCTGGGTTATCCACGTTGAGCGCATCACCAGGGAGAAGGCAAATGGATCCACCGTCAACGTTGGGCTTGATCCGTCCAAGGTGGTCATCACCAAGTTGAAGCTAGACAAAGATCGGAAGGCGCTGCTTGATCGCAAGGCCAAGGGGCGGGCTGCTGATAAGGCCAAGGGGAAGTTTTCCGCCGAGGAGGTCGCTGCAGCTGGCGCGCCTTCTCTCCAGGAGGTCGATTGATTTATTTCCTCTTTGATGTTTTGGTCGTATCTTTATCATTTATGGTTCTAGGGTTTCGAAAGTGTTTAATGTTTTTAAAAAATTGTGACGAGGTACTGAAGTTTTGATTAGAGTTAATTTGTTGTGGTTTTGATTTTGTGTTAATTTTGCTATCAAACTCGTGGATTTAGTTAACTGTATGAATTTTTATTGCATCAGCTTTGTTCTTATTGTTGTTAATGTTGTCCTATTCTGTGCTTGGTTGAGATTTGGGTGCAATGAGATAGTTTATCATAGGCTGATGCGTTCTTCATATATTCTTCACGTATTAGGTCTCTTTATATGCTGTTGTTGGCGGTGGAATCATTGGTTACTTTATAATTCTATTTTTATATGTGCATTCTGGTTTTCTGGCATGCATTTGCTTGTGAAGGTCTTTTAGTTGGTTCTCATGTTGTATATTGGCTGTTGTTGTGTTTGCTGTCCTGTATTTGTGTTTTCCCAGTGTACTTATATTTGTTAAGCTAGGTCACTGTTTCTCAATTATCTGAAAAGCTATTTTTGGTTAGAAAGAATAATATGTTTGTGAAAAGTCCTGATGGAAGAGACTCAACAAAATGTAATGTTATGTTTGAAGGATGATGAGTGGTACAGGTAATGGATATACGGTTGTTGGTTATATGGAGTTGTCGTCTTTTGAGCTATTTTATGACATTGTCCTATGATTTGGTAGTTTGAAATTTTGGTATTTCAAGGATGGGCATTATTTCAAATTGATTGGAGAACACAGTGGAGACTATCTGTTGATTCTGTTCCATGTTTAGTTGAGTATCAAAGAATGAATTGAATCAACAGTCTTTAAAGAATGTTTTATGAATAGCTAGCTTGGATTCTTTTTATTTGCTTGCAGTGAGTATAGGCTTGTTGTGTCTAGTAAAAGGTAGAAGATTGGCGAGGGTATCCATTTTGATATGATTCCTTTTTGCTTTGGTTGTCCCTCTTAAATAGAATACAGGCTTACCGGCTATGAACACCTTTTGTTGTTTGAGGTTTGACCTGATTAATTGATTTATGGCTGCAGCAGATACAACATTCTACTCTATAGCTTCTTGAGTTATATGCTAATTCCACAATGTGGATAAATTACGTAAGTGTTTCTTATGAGTTTCATTTGGAAGATGATTGAGAGAGTGTGTATGATAGATTGATATTTTGAATATAGGTCTGGTTTGGTGACCTGGTGTGATGGTGTTCAGATTATTTGTTTTTTGATGATTTACTGGAAGTGCCCTTTCTGTTTTCTCATTTAATGAGAATCTGATGCCTCAACCATTAGCTAGGTTTAGTGGTTGATTGGAGAATGGTAATGCTTTATATTTTTTATAATCCATTTTTATTTGTGGGTAATGGAATGCAATGAAATGTGCTGCTGAATTCTGGTCAACTAATAACAAGTGCATCAATGGTCTTGTCAAATATTTTAGTCCTACTCTTGTTAGAAGTGTTCCATTTTGGTAAACTTTTACAGTACAGCCACTGACTGATGATCTGTGGTCTGGGTTTGCTTGTTGGTGGCAGAATTATAATTTAAAGTATCTAGCTAGAATGTGCTTAATCTTGATGCGGTTATGGTTTTGGCTCAATAATGTTGAGATAATTCACAATTGAGATATTCATATTAGCAAATTTGTGACTTATCTTTGAGATTTCTGATTATCAAAAAGTTAGTTTCATTATTATAATTGAAATGAAGTGATGGGTGAAAGAATTAGAGTTATAAGGGATTTGGTTCTTCTGAGGATTGATTGACATGTTTTGGAAAAGCAATAAATAGAGTGGCTTGCAGCAAAAAGTGATTTTAATGGATTGAGAATCAACAAAGTAAAGCCAATCCCTATTCTTGTAACCTTGTTAAGAGTTTCAATGCCAATTGCTTATGGTTCCTATCCGCAAAGGAAAGAAGTCAATATGGGAAGAGTTTTGAAAGGTCTGGTTACTGCCTGGAAGTAGCTTCCTGCTTGGGATTCCCCTGTCCTTGTTCCACAGGCTGATATTCCAGAGTGATTAGCTGTTCCACTGTTTAAGCATTAGCCTTAAATAGTAATCAAAGAAAGCTCTTATCTCATAAAACATTTAAGTGCTCTCTTGAGCGTTTCATTCAAATTAACCTTAAATAGTCATCAAAGAAACACTAATCTCATGCCAAGTTGAAGTGCTCTCTTGTAACGAATCTTAAACCTGAGACAATGCAAAGCACAAGAGACACATAATTTGCTCAAAAATTGTATTTTGGTGTCTGATTTTTGTGAAAGATGACTGTCTGTATCTATGTATTATCCACAATATCTTGATGATAAGGTGAAGTTGATATTTTATAATATCTCGTGTGTTGTTTCTTTCATTTCATTATTATATTTTTGTTGTCTTCCCTAGTTTTTCTCCTCTCAATTAATGGTTGTCAATTTTCATAGCCAACTGTAAGTTTTTTATTTAGTTCATTTACAGGTTGTTTATGATGGTGAATATAAACTGTGTGAGTGAATGGTTATGAGTGCTTGTTCTTTTTGTGTATTATGCTTGAAGTTTAATGAAGGTTGGATATTGACAGGATAAGGGAAATTCTTGAGTAGGCTAAAATTAGATATATGCTTTCTCCACTGTTTTCAGAAGAGGTGACACATGATTGGTTGGTGAAGAGCTAACTATGAATGATTAAGAAAACAAAGGGATTAAATCATTAAAATAGGAGATAGAGGGATTATGGCCTTAATGGCATTTAAAATTATTATCAAAGTGAATGTTATTGTCTTAGTAAACAACTATGCAGATAAGGAGTCATGCTTCCATTATGAAATACCTCATAATGTTAAATACCTCTTTATCATATAAACAAAGACAAGAGAAAGTCATGGTCATGCCTCAATATTAGACTAATGTAATTAATTAATTACTTAATCAAACCTAGTCAAGAACCACCTAAAGCCTCATACACATGAGCACCACTTCAAATTCCCTTGGCTTGACATTTATATTTATATAAAGGTTTGACTATGGTGACCAGGTATCAACTTGGCTAGTGGTTTAAAACCAATTCACTTTAATTTATGAGCGATTAATCATGATGTAGATAGGGTGTTAGGAATGACTTAAAATTCTTGGAGTAGTGAGGATCAATTGAACAGTCAAAAAAGAGAATTGAGAGTTGTGATTGTGTGGTCAGATTCTCATTAAAATTCTTGTGGTTGTGTGTAGGTGATCTCAGTGTCTATATATTCACGTTTTTGTTTTTTAAGTGGAAAAACAGAAGAGTTGTGAGACAGTGTTCGAGAAAAATAATGGTTGTACAAATCCTTGATGGCGAGGAAATAATGGGCAAAACATCTGAGAGCATCGAGATGTATGCAAAGGCATGTGTGATAGTACAAAACAGAGCTCATGAGGCATGTAGGAGCAGCTGCAGAGCTAACTCAGCTTGTAATTTTTTAAGCTGAATAGGATTGAAAACCATCAGAAGAAAACAGTGGGGAGGACCGGAATCACACTCACCATTGAGTGAATTTGATTCCACCACCACTAAATCATTTCTTAGAATAACAATGTTCATGTGACACTAATACTTTGTTGTCTGGATTTTTATTATTTGTTTATTTGTTCATGAGAATCTGTTTGAATGTGGTGGTGCAGAGGAAAATTGCAGCTGGGTAATGATTGTAATGTGGTCCTAATCTCTTGGATTTGTAATGTTTGGATAAACATAAAAAGGAGAAGTTTTACTAGTCTTCTGCTACCATGTTTCATCCACAATAGAGAGAAAAATTAATTGTAGCTCAACTTGGAATAACGTCTTCTAGTTCTAATCCATATAAAAAGAATTCTAAAATGATTTTTAACCAATACTCGCTTAAACCACATCAAATTAAAATTTATACACAAAATATCAAGAAAAAGATAATTCTAAGGTTTGGATACAATTCAAGTGCTTCATATTTAATGCTCTTGGTTGATAGGGTGATGCAAAATCCTCCATTGATAACAAAATTATTGAAAATGCGTGGGATGTGAATTCAATCCACACACATTTCTTGTAGTGCTGGACAGTTAATCACATAATTAAAAAAATTAAAATTGAATAAAGCTGCTTAAAAAATTGAAGCATTATTTTTGCAATGCTTACAAAATAGCAGCAACCAGCAACATGAAACCCCACCAAATCATATCATCCAAACAACCCAAACAGTTCCCCACCATTAACCTTCTCACATACAACATCCATTCCAAGCTCTCTACTACTAACCATTCACACCCCACACACACACACACACACACACACACACACACACACAGAGACAGAGAAAAGAAAAGAAGAAAAAGCAAAAGTAAAAACCATCACTTGAGGCAATGAGAGTGGTTTCTCTTCTCATTCAAACTCTAATGTATAAATTTATTCAACTATTATCAATATAACAACAACAACACCATCAATAACAAGAAACAGAGGAGATCAGCTTTTGATAGAGATATAGATACAAAGAAGAAGCAAAACAAGAAAGAAGATTGAGAAAGAAAAGGAGGTATATAGAGATAGAGAGAGAGACACAAAAGACCCAGCTTTCCCTTATTTAAACAAAGACCAACACATATATAATTATTAAGTTTTTTTTTTTTTCTTATCACACACTAACCACTCAATTAAAAAACAAAATCTCCTCTGTTAATCACTTACATGGCGGCGGCGGCGGCGGAGGCGGAGGCGGCGGCGATCAGGAGGCTCTGGTTGGCCTTGAGTCGGCCGGCGGGGACTGTGCCTCGGCGAGTGACACTGCCTGGTACTGAGCTTGAAGCATTTGGGGTGGTGGCGCTGATGTCGGAGTGTAGTACATGGACGGGTCGTAGGCGGCGTAGTTGGGCATCGCTGGAGCTTGTTGAGGAACCATGTGGTAACCCATACCGGCGGGGACCATGGGAGCTCGGGTAGCAGCAGCGGTGGCAGAGGGGATTGGTCTGGCGGCCTGGATTTGAGGATTGGTGAGGGGTGGACCGGGGTTTGGGCGGACGGGGACGTAGTACTGATACATGGAGATTTGGGGATCGAAGTGGTGAGGTTGCTGGGATTGTTGGAGAGAAGGGGGGAGATGGTAGTACGATTGGATGGGGACTGCGGTTCCGGTGGCCGGGTGGTGGAGGTAATGAGGATTGCCGGTGGTGATGAACTGCTGAGGATGATCTGTCGTTAACGATGGCATCATGTAGCTTTGATCCGTGGCTTGGATTTGCTGCGGCGGTAGTTGTTGTTGTTGTTGTTGCTGTTGTTGTTGTGGCGGTGGGATTCGGTAGCTCTGATCGGAGAATGGCATCTCGCGCTTGGCTTCTGCGACCGGATTCGCAGCATACATAGTTCTGGATTTGATTGAAGTGTGGAGAAACGTTAGGTTTGTTGGAAATTTTGGGATTAGATAGGGGAAGAGAGGAGATGGAAGTACCTGGGCATGGACTCCGGGATTGAGGTCTGCTGCGCTTGAGGATGTTGATGAACTTGTGGCGGTGCTCTGCGGACGCCGCCGTGATCCGACTTCTCGGATCGTTCGTCGTCTGAGAAAACCCGGTTAGGGTTTTCGGTGGGAGAGATGGTGGGAGGCGAGACTATGGTTGAAGGTAATGGAAAGGACGGCTGAGGCGGCGGTGGCTGTTGTGGAGGGGCGTTGGAGATATTCATCTGCGAGAAGTGATCTTCGAGGCCGCCCATGCGTGGATCTGGAGGTCGATCTTCAGGCCGGACGCGGATCGGAGGGAGGTTGGAGAGGGAAGGGGCCGAAGATGCGGATCCGAAGGAGGAGGTGGTCTCGAGCATAGGGGAATCAGGGACAGAGGGAAGTCGCCCTGACGAATCCGGCCGATGAAGCACGAGATGGTCAGGGTCCGGCGGAGGAGCGCCGCCGGCACGAGAATGGGTGGAGGAATCGTCCTCCAAGCCGAGTAGACAGTTCACAGAGGCGGAATCCGCGGAGAGACCACGGGGAAGGCCGCCGCCGCCGACACCGATCGCGTTGTTCAGCGCGTCGACGAACCACGTCTCCGACTTGGAATCATCGAGAAGGGAACCGATGGAGGACGGAGCGGAGTCCGGCTTCGAGGGGAACAAGAAGAGGCGGATTCGAGAGGATCGGGAGGGATTAGGGTTGGAGTGGAGGAGGCGATCGTACTCTTCGATCATGTTATCGAGATCTTCATCAGTGGTGACCGAGATGAGGGAATCAAGGTCCTCGTTGGGGAGCTGGTACTTGAGGGTGAAGGGGCGGTTGCCGAGAAGGGACCGAGAGAGGCGAGCACAGAGATCGGAGAGGGTGGAGTGGCGATCGACGACGACGATGCGCGTCTCACCACCAAGGTAGCAGAGAGATTTGTCGGTGGGCCGGGGGACTATATGGCCGCCATAGCTGCACATGAGGCGAAGCTTGGGTGCCGGAGAAGAGGAGGGGAAGGGTTCGTCCCAGGACTCACCGCCGCGGGAGCGAGGCGAAGAATCCACGGAGTCTGCATAGCCGACAACGACGCCTCCGCTTCCGACGCCGGCGGCGGTGCTCGGATCCATCGGCGATGATGAGGGTTTGCTTCTTCTCCCCTTCGGCTTCGGAGGAGTGTCCCAGAGAGAAGAAGAAAGTATCGCAAGGGAATTGATGGCCTTTGGAGAAATATCAACTAAAAACTAAATTTTTTTTTGTCTTTTTATTAATTTAGCCCCTCCGCTTTTTAAGAATTATAAATTACTATTTAACTTTTGAAAATAAAATATTGTGCTTTGGGTTATGACTGAAAAAATTGAAAGCTCATCCCAATTATTGAAAACTCCCTCAATGAAAGTTGCCTGTTTTGGCTGGCAAAAACCTCAAAACAAAACGGTAAACGATTTTAATTTTAAAGTTATAACGTCTAGTTCTCGGATGAAATCATTTTACTGCATCAGTTCCAAAATAAATTTAAGATTCTAGTATTAAAATTAAAAATTTGTAATAGTGAATATTGGACTAAAATATTATTTTATAAAGAAAATTCTTATTATATCTTTTTTACTTGCTTTTAAAATTTGAAATTGTTTGATATATTTTAAAAAAATTACTAAAATAAAAATGAAATTGATAAGATTAAAAGTTTATCTTTTTTAAAAATGACACAAATTTAAGAATAAAATTTTCTTCTAAAAACATAGCTTATTATAAAAACTAATTTTCAAATACTTATTTCCATGCCAATCTTTTTTATTAAATTTTTTTATGGGATTTATTTTTTCTTCTCGAATAAGAGAAGATGGGATGTGATGATATTATGACTTGATATTAGCACATATCCTATACTATGTTCGATTGTACTTTATTAGCCATTAAATAATATTTTTTTATCTTAATTTACTTTGTAGTGTAGTTACATATTCTTTAAAAAAATTGATAAAAAAATCAAAATATATAGATCTAGTATTTTTTTTTTCACATCAACATTAATTTGAAAAAAGAAAAAAAAAATCATCCCATCAGAAAACTAAAAATAAGACAGGACAAAAAAAAAAGATTCAAATAAAAACATCACGCTTGAAGGAAAAAACTATGAGAAACCTACAAATTGGTGTCGTTAATAAATTTTTTTATTGTGAGCCTTAGACATAATCAAAATAAAAAATACAACCAATAAAGGTATATATATATATATATATATATTTTATCAAATCTTAATTAGTTTACATATTATATTGCTAGTGGGATAAAGTAAGTGGGCTATTTATTGGTTCACCAGAACCATAATAGTATGATAGTTTATTCTATCCTATTATCCCCAAATGAACCTATGAAAATTGTCTTATTATGAATAAAAATATATCGTTATATATTTTTTAAAATAATCGTATTGGTATAGATTAGAATCAGCGTATTTCTATAAGCACATTGTCTCTTATTTAGGGCGTTAATATCTTACCTTACCAAGGATATGGATTCAAATTTTAGCTCATGCTTATAGGCATGAATAAAATATTAACTTCATACCTATGTGTCCAGATGATGCTAAGACGCATAAATTTAAGTTTTGATATGATTTAAAATAAATACTTATACTCTAATAAAAGTCCCATTGTTAAGTAATGATAATTCCAATTTTTTATTTATTTATCATAATATACCGTAAAAATATAATAATTTTAAATTTTTATTAGCCAATTTAATATAATTTAGTATGTAATATATTGCTTTTGTATCTATCATAAATTGCTTGTAAAATATGTGATAGAAAATTTATCCCCTATGTTGTATTTGCCATGCACTCATTTTTTCTTTAATGTAAATGGTTTATATGCTTTAAAAAAAAACACCTTATAATTAATTTTATAATTAGAATAACTAATCTCTCCATCTTAATTAATTAAATAACTTTAGATTTAAATAAAAAATAGTTTTAAATTTGGCTAAAATGAAAAGTAAATAACATTTATAATTTACATCGAATATGGTATCAGAGCCAAAACAGAATATTTTTACATCTATCAAACTAGTTAAATAACAACTAATTATATATTATAAGGTAGTTTATGCTTGATGTGAATTTTGCTAACTATTATGATTTTTTAGTTTCTCAGTGTGGTACAATTGTTAAATAAAAAAAATAAAAATTATAAGAAATCTTTTTGTTTTATTATCCAAGAAATTTTAAGTTATTGTAATTAATCTTTGAAGAATTTTGTATGTTTGTCAATTGTAATATTTTGTTTTCAATTCTTCAATTAAGCTTGCTCATCCATAGTTGGGACATTCAAAACTCTCATCATGAGCTCATCCAAGCCAAAATTGACCAAAAGTCTAATGCAAACTTTACTTATATTATCATTAGATTTCCTTTTTTTTTTATATCCATAACATTTTCTTTTTTTTTTTTTAACACTGGACCTTAGAAAACTTTAGTTATTTATTAATTGGCCTATTTTACAAGTTTAATGCATCATGCAAACCTTGGAGTATGTGAGTAAGTGAGTGATGAGTTTATCCCTAAAAACCCTCAAAAATGAAATGTCATTAGAGTTTCAAACCAATTATATGTGATTTGCCTTGTATTATCATAAAAAAAAAGTTATTTTTACTCAAAATTGTGACAATATATCAATAAATTAATAAATTTAAATTTAAATGGATAAGTGTAAGATTTCATCATGTATAGTTTTATTATTTATGTCAATTTGAATTATGCATTTGATTCAAGATGTGTTTAATTTATATCAACCATGGTATCAAAGTAGGGCATTTAGCCATTGTCACACAATTTTTTCTACTAACATTCATTATTTCATCATGTGCACCAATTAATTTATTGATGCAACAATGACCAAAATAGCAAAATGCAGCATGACAAATGTCATATACACAGAATGCCCTCACACATAGGATAAGGGATCAAATATCAATCTTGGAGTGATATATATATATATATATATATATATATATAAATAATATACTTTATCAATCCTTACATCAAGTTTATAATTATATTTTATAAATTAAATAAAATTTAGTTATAATTATGAATATCAGGAAAGGAAATAAATATATACTTGAAATATAAAATTCTAATAATTCTAAAGCATATTTAGTTGATATTATTTGAATAAATTTATTTTGGTTTTCATTCTTTGTGGTTAGAAGACATTAATGTACTTTTCAAATATACATTATTTTTTAAGACATTGTTTTTGAGACATTGTTCTTATTTGAACTAATTAATTCGCTTTTATAAAATTTGAAAATAACAAAATATACCATTCACAAAAAAAAATATTGAAAATTTTATAAATTTTATCTAAATCCAATTAAAATATCATTTATATAAAAATTTATAATTTTGATATTTATGTTATTTTAAAATATTATACTTTCCTAAATTCACATATTGGGAATAATAATTAGATTAAGTGCGATCAAATATAAAAATATAATTAAAAAATATATAAATTATATGTATATTTTTCCTCAATTCCTATTTCGTCACAGCTCTCGATGATGATAAAGGTCGGCTCACGCTATGTCAATCTCAAACAGCATCACTGAAATCAATGGCTTAGTGCAGTGCCACGTGTACGTGATATTCCATTTGCTGTTTAGATTGAGGTAGCTAATCTCTTATAGGCCACCAATCCGTGTTCCCGGATCCACCTGATAGGGACGCGCCACCATGTTCACAACACAAAGCGTGATGCGTTCTTTTCAAATTGACCCCCGGGAAAGTCTAAAGTTTTCGTTGTCAATTTCTCCCTTAATTTTGGAAAACCCCCTTGGGAATTGCTTATTCTCATTTTTAGAGTTCTCACTAGAATTTTTGGCCAAAGTTTCAACAATTATTTATGCTAACTATTATAATTTTCTTTTGCCAATCCTAAAAATTACATATATATATATATATATAAACTTCATCAATTTATCTTTCAGTCCCTGAATTATGGTCTTGTTTGGGTTAGCTTAAAAAAAATTTTAAGTTTTAGAAGCACTTTTTTTAAAAGTATTTTTATATGTATGAAGTTGTTTGGATGTGAATTTTTAAAATGGATTTTAGAGGTGACAAATTACTTTAATGGACATTCATTGATTTTTCATTAAGTTATTATTATACATTGCTATTAATAATGATAATGAAAACATTAATGATAATAATAATAACTTAATGTATTATAATTATAATTATAATTATTATTATGATTATAACTTAATGTATTATAATAACAATAATAATAATAATAATAATAATTAATTGTCATATTTGTTGTTGTTTAATAAGCTAGGATTGAGGACATTAATTTGTTTAATTGTTGAAGGTAAACTGGTAATTTACAATACCCAAAAACAACTTTTCAAAAGTGCTTTTTACAAAAACACCTCTTTACCGACTTTTGAAAAAAAAACTGAATTTGGGCTTTTTTTTAATAGCTTCTGTTTTCGCAGAAAAGCTAATGCAAACATCTTTTCTTCCATTGAAAAGTGTTTAATTTATAAAAAAATACTTTTATGCGTTTTAGAAGCCAATCCAAACAACCTCATAATGTAAATGCATTAATGCATGTTATTTATGAACAACACTATTTTTTTTTTCTTGAAAAAAATAGTTACAAAGGAGAAAGAGAATAACAGATAAGCAGAACAAATAAACTACAAAGAGGAACAGATCACCATAGATGAGGAGACTTAAAAACAACCAAATATCAAACCACCAAGAAAGAGAACGGCTGCAGGATGGGCACCCCAAAAACATGAACAAAGCTAATGTATTTATTTTGATCCCTAAATTACACAAAAATTTAATTTTACAAAGCCCATAAATTAAAATAATATTTTATAAATTAAATAATCAAAATATTTAATTGGTTGTAGTTAATGGACAATTGTAGACTTTTTTTTATTTGAAAAGTTGGATTAACTTATTTTATATTCTAAGTTTATACTATAAAATGAGTAATAATTCTGTTTTATTCTTAATAATTATCCAATTAAAAGAAAAAAGGTGAAGTTAAGCTATCACTATTAAAAAATATATACAATAAATATTAAAAAAAGATTTTGAAAACAATGGATAATATATGAAAATCCCAAACTAATTTTTTTAGTTTTGATGAAGTTGTGGTGGGGTTGTTGCTTGTGCAAATGGACAATGGGTTTGGATCCATTCATCCAACCTAATCCCAAGTCCTCACTCAATTAGCTCACTAATCCAATTACATTACTGGTTTCCACATCCTTCCTTGCCTAATCTGCTTCCTAGGATATTCTTGGATTTGATTAGACAACCATGATTAGAAAGATGTGAATATATTCTATTAAAGCATCAACAAATATTAAACACTAACATACTTTTCCACACATCATGCGTCACATACATTGTATTACAATTTTCCAAATAATATAAGTTTATCATTTTTCATAATTATCAGCATTATCATTGTTTACTGTTTATTATTTCAAATGTAATTTTTTTTTAAAAACACACATTTAGTAAAAATTCTTAAATTCATTAGAATCTAGGAATTTCAATCAGGCTCCCACTCATGCAAAGAAAATATAAATGCAATCATAGCTGAGTCATCTTTACTCTGTTTTGCTTTTCACATGTGAAACCCTAATTTGAAGTGCATAAAGACAAATAAAGTAAAAATGTCCAAATCCTTGGAATTTCAATCAAGCACTCACTCTTAACACATTTGCACATCCACAAAAGGACTTAGGAGGCCAGTGTGGAAAGGAGTGCTGTTTAATTGAGAGTCTCCTTGCCTTCGTTCCCAATTGCAATAATTTCACATTAATTTGAGCTTCCCATCTATAAATTATTACTCTCATAAATATGGATACACAAAACAAAATCTAATTATATATATCAAAACAATGATGGTGTATGGACATATATACAGTAACTTAAAATTTTTTTAACCATGTAATTTAGTCTACATTTGTCATTAGCATGTTAATATTCCCACTTTATGAGTTTACTCTTTTTACTATGCTTAATTTACATGTCATTTATCGTCAAGTAATTTTCAACCAATGATTTGGTTTTGGACTAGATGATTGTAGACAAAACAAGCTCAAAGACCGACAACACTTTATTGACCGAGCACAAGCATCCTATATTTTTACAAATATGCCTATTTCATTAAGTCACTTTTTAAAATAGTACCCAAATTATTATGATTTTTGTATGAATAGATACTTATTTGATAAAAAAAAAAAAAATGCTATTTTAGGACTATTGCATCGAGATATGATATTTATCATTACCGTAAATGTCAAGTGGAAATGTGGTAATGGATGTATGTCAAGCATCTTTACATATCGACATTAATTTGAACCTTATTCCTATATGACTTGATTAATTTTATTATGAATTTCTCATCTAAATTCATTATTCAACTAGTTGTTAATATGGAAAAAGAAAAGATTTTGGTAACTTTTTAATAAAGAATCAGGTTTTATAATATGTGGTTTTTTTAATTAATGGTTAGAAAGTTCACACAAAAAATAAAATTATAAAAGATATAAATTAAACAAAGGTTATACCAGCATCAAGCTATAAGTTCAATTGGCAAACTAAAAAAAATTAATGTCGAATTAAATATAAATTATAAATTTCAAAAGTATAATTTAATTGTAAAATTAATGCTCATAAAATTTTATAATCTAGCATATATAAATTAAATAATTTCATGAGGCGTGATGAAAGGGATTGAAAGAGTGACTAGCTTGGTTGCCCTTGGAGTGGCCTTTGAAATTTGGACAGAGTAGATGGTAGATAACCTAAACAAAGGGTTGGTCTTCTGTCCATTAGAGTGAGTCATCTTGTTCACTCTATAAAAGCATGCCACGTAGAGAAAGATAGTGACAACTTGAGTGTGGACATTGCCACTTTGCTCTTTTGAATGTGAATTTTATAGCATCTCTACTTCCATTTAATTTGTTTTATTAGTACAGAACTAATGTCACTTTCTAAGTTCTATTATTTTACATTGATAAATTATAATATTCATTGTTTGTTTTTTATTCCTTGTATTAATAACCAGATGGTTTAGAAGACTTTAGATGTGCTTTATTAGTTGTTTGGTTTGGTTTAATTTGTTTGTTTCAACTCATGGTGTTGGGGGTTTAGCATGAGTTATTCGTGCTTGTTAACTCATACTATAGTTATTTAGTGATTTAAGTTATTATTTTTTTAAAATAGATAAATCACATGTGTTATAAAATTAATAAAGAATTATAGAAACATACTGTAGAACAAAAATAATAAATTTTTCATTAGCACAAAATTTAAAATTACAAAGTGCTAACAAAAAATAATGATAGTTCAGAATTAAATTCTTTTCACTACATATTAACATAAATAAAAAAAATTAATATAACTTGATAAATTCAATCTTTCGCAAACCTCTAATTTTTCAAAAGACTATAAAATCTAAATTTCACTTTATCAAATTGATTGAATACTCCAACTTATTTTTTTTTAATATGGGAGACTTGGGAGTTGTAAATAAAAAAAAAATAAAAAAAAATAAAAATAAAATAAGTTTCCATGATCATCATTTTTGTAGTCTATTATCCTAACTTTCGTAACCTAATGTGGAAAATCATCATTTTACATATCACTATCATACTGTCAAGTCAATAGGTTATATAGTCGTATTTTCACACCATTGATGCTTCTTTCATGAGATTTTAATAGAGATAAGTATGAGGAAATATATATTAATCGTATACTAACTGAATAAAAAGGTGCTAATTAATGTAATAGCAAAATGAATAGATGAGTGACAAGGTTCTCCTCCACGTCATTCATGCATTTATTCATTCATTCAAGGTCCTTAAATTTATAAGTCTATATAAAGAAGTCAATATTCCATCACTTCAACTGTGACTTTATTTTGCTAGGGTGGGCCACTTGGGCCAAACACAGCAGCAACCACCATGTTTTTATCTCAACAGTCATCTTCCAGATAGCTCCCTAATTCACACCCGTCAATTGTTTTATACTTGAAACATCACAAATTACATCACCAATTATGACTAATCTTTAGGTATATTATATATAAGAAATGGTTTTGAAAAACATATAGTTTCCATTACTGTAATGCCCAATCTATTAAAATATTTGATTTCTATAAAAAAATTATGGTGATGTTTATTCCTATTGTCAAAAATAAATAGATAAATAACATTCCATTCAATTAAATAGTTTAAATTTTTAAGAATAATCCTTGTTTTGGAAAAGCCACCGTAATTTATCTTTAAAGGTGTGTCTTTTCTGGGTGAGCATGACAAGCACTCCACTCTCAACATTTTATATTGCAAAAGTTGCCAACTTGTTCTTGCACATTTCATAGGCATACGGTAGGATTTGAGAAAATAAAGCATTATCAACATAAAACAATTAAAGCTTGATTTACTCTCCAACCAATTAAAAAAATTGATGCCAAATCTTGTAACATAAAGCAAAAGCAAAAGGTTAATTTACCTGCATATCTCTATATAATAAATGTAAAATTATTGTTACACCCATACAAAAAAAATCATATATATATATATATCTTTTTTTTTATAGACAAAAGGTTAAAATAAATCAAACTTTTTTTTTTTCACAAAATTTTAAGGTAAACTATTAACTGACAAAATTACATATATATATATATATATACACAATAAAAAAAAAATGTTGTGATAGGATAATAAGCAAATATCATATAATTTTTTTATATAATAAATCAGTAATTATCACTTTCACAGGGGATATACAAATAATTTTCTCAAAAGAAAAAGAGTTCAATCCCAAGATATCAATTGTTTTTACCAAAGATCATTTGGTCTATTGGCATCGGGTCCCTTGCGTAGGGTGTTCACCTTGAGTGTCGAGCGTGGCTCCTTGAGTTCGATACCCATCTCGCGTAAGGTGAGAGCACGGTTCGGAAGTGAGCGCTGCTCCCCCACGTGTTCGTCCATGGATTCCGGCGCTTGTCAGCTTTCTCAAAAAAAAAAAAATATCAATTGTTTTAGGTTTAATTACCGTACATGTCTCTATAACTGTGTATTTTCTGTCTTTTTAATCATTCTAATATTTTTAGGTACAATTAAGTTTTTATATTTGGTCGAGTTGGGTCTTTCTAGTCCACAGTAATATTTTTAGGTATAATTAAGTCCTTATAATTTATACTTTCCCATTTACATCACAGATTATAATGACCCAATTTGATTAAATATGAAGATTTAATTATATTTAAAAATATTACAAGAACTAAAAAATAACAGAAAATATATAATTACAAGAATCTGCATAGCAATTAAACAATTGTTTTACAACATTGCATGATATGATATCATGGTGTACAATAAGTAAATTTTATCCTTTACAGCAACGGGTACAAAATTTTCATTTTAATATTCACATATAAAATTAATATATTGGACAGAATCATGCAAACAAGCAAAATATAAAACTAATAGGTTGGGCTAAACCAAGTTCCAAAGCAAGTCAAAATCCATTGGGTTCTCTTGTGATACTAATAAGACGACACATAATACTATTCGAAGTCACACTATCATTGATTCCCAGCTAAGCATTTCATCAAACACCTCACGTTTTAAACCCAAGTGTGTTAAAAAGCTCAGCTGGGCATTTCATCGAACACAAGACGCTCATATAATGCTCTTCGCTCTCACGTTTTAAATCCCCGACCTTTTGCTCTTATATTTCCCTCCAAACCTCACCTTCAATGGCGCTCCAATGGCCTCCTCCGCCCTCGCTTCTCTCCCCTTCCCTTTCGCCACCCTTCTCCCAAACACTAACAAGAGACCAACTCGTCTCTTCTCTACCACCCTCGCTGCGGAACCGATCTCTAGCCCATCCCCCTCTCTCAATGTCGTCATTGCTGGTGGTGGCTCTGGTGGTCACATCTTCCCGGCGATTGCCATTGCCGATGAGCTCCGTGCTGATGCTCGCGTTGTCTTCCTTGGCACTAGCACTGGCATGGAGCGGGAAGTCATCCCTGCTGCTGGGTATGAGTTTGTGCCTATTCCGAAGGTCAAGCTCTCCCGCCCCTTCCTTTCCCCGCTGAACCTCCTTCTCCCTTTCAAGCTCCTCCGTTCCATCGTTGCCAGCTTACGAGTTCTCCGTAAGATTCGTCCTGATATCGTTGTTGGCACTGGAGCCTATGTCTCCGCCCCTGTTCTCTTCGCCGCCGCGCTTTCTGGCATCCGGCTTGTCATCCAGGTATGTTCTCTATAATCTCATAAAGTTCGTGCTTTTGTAGTGTAAAATGTTGAATCATCCGTTTGAGTACCTGCAAGCTCTTGATTGAAAACGTTATCTGAGTCATGGAGTCTTCAATTCTGTACACATTTCTTGATCGTTGATTGATGAAAATTTTGTTCGCTTTTTGGTATTAGTGTTCTTCATGAATTATGGTGAATTTTCTTTGATTTTCACAGGAGCAAAACGCTTACCCTGGACTTACTAACCAGGTCATTGCGCCTTATGCTGAGAAGATTTTCCTTGCTTTCAATGCTTGCTTGAAGTACTTTCCCAGAGATAAGTGTGTGGTTTGTGGGAATCCAATCAGGCTTTCTCTCAGCCATCATGCATCCAAGGTTGATGCAAGGTTGCATTACTTCCCCAAGGCTGGGGAGAATGCGCAGGTTGTGCTTGTGCTTGGGGGATCAACAGGGGCTACGGCACTTAATGATGCATTTTTAAAGATGTATCATGACATGCTGGTGGAGCATGACAATAGGTATATCATATGGCAGACGGGTGCAGAGTGGCACAAGGAGGTCGAGAGCCATGTCAAGAAACATCCCCGGTTATTGTTAACACCGTGAGTGTACATTTTGTTTCCTCTTTTTGCTTTCATTTTCTCAGTCACAGCTTCTTCAATTTTGTTGTTTTTATTTTGTCATTCTGAAGGTTCTTGCATGCAATGGACTTAGCTTATGCAGCATCGGACGTTGTTGTTTCTCGAGCTGGCGCTATGACTTGCACTGAAATCTTAAATGCTGGGAAGCCCTCCATTCTGGTACTCTTTTTTTTTTTTTGGTCTTCAAATTATGGGAAATTAACAATCATTTAGCAAAGCAGTGTCAGTTTATTGAGTTCTTATTCATGAATTACGTATTTCTTTAGTAGTTGGATATCACACAATATTTACCTGGAGTGAAAGGTTAAACTTTTGTTGATCCATAAGCAACATAATATTTGATTTTAGTAAACGGCTTGTTAAGCTCACCGAATATTGGATAACCATGCTGGCGTGTCTTCCTATGCTTAGACCAAGACTTGAGGGTCAAATGATCAATGTAGCAGATCTTAAATCTTACTCAATTTGCATTTTGCACATTTGAGGTTCAGAAAACAAAGTGAAAGATAAATGTAAATGAGGAAATAAGCGTAGCTGCATTGTGCATTAATATCGTGTTGATGTCACTGTATTTGCAACATGACAGAATTACTTAGGTGATTTTTGTGAGGGAAAGAGCTCATAAAGCTATTTTATTAATAATAAAATAAACAGTCTACAAACAGTTAGTATTACAAATAAAACACTAAAAACAGTTACTATTACAAATAAAACACTAAAAGAAAAAAACAGAAAAACCAGACCACACTAACTAAACAACAAAGAAACACTTAGCAAGTAAAGCCAAAATTTCTGAGATTTTTCATCAGCCATTTGGGGAGCTCCCTGCCATGGTTAAACAGGAACACTTCATGGTGATTAGGACCCTGTTAGGTGAATTTTTTTAGGGTATCCAGCGAAGGTTACAGTGCATTCAAGTACCTTATTTTTGTATTGATGATTTTGAACTTATTCCACTAAATTGTTTCCTTTTTTTTGAGTGTAGATACCATCACCTACTGCTGCAGAAGATCATCAAACAAAAAACGCATATACGATGGCAGATATTGCCGGATCAAAAGTGATTATTGAAGATGAACTTGATTCAACTAGCCTTGAATCCGCAATTAATGAAGTCTTAGGTATGTCCTGTGCATTCTTTTGATGAAATATTTAAAATTCATATACCACCGTTGGGATAGTGCAGTCACAGTAGTTTTTTTATTAATATTAGAAAATTTCAAAAAATTATTTATTTAAAATTTTATTAAACAGTTGAATAGTAGATATCCTATTTGGTTGGGTGGGAGAATAATTGCTATTCTCCAACCAAACAGGAGAAAATGGAATATCGTACGTGCAGGGACTGATACGCCATACAGTGATTCCCTGTAGTGGGTTACTAATTAAGCTCTGTTTTAATAGTTGTATATGTTAAGATTAACGCTTCCTTCCTCGAGCAATCATAACAATGGGTGGAAAGACCCTGTCATATGTTGGATTTTATTCCTATACCACATCTTTGCTAGAAATTTAAAAGAGGGACATTTCATGACTTTCGATTAAAACCAGCCTTACCTGATGCTTATGTCTCTGGAGTATAATCCGAGTTAAGTTATGAAGTTCTACCAGTTGCTAGTCTTTGTCCAAGAATTTAATATGCAACAGAAACTATGTAATGCTGAGACTTCAAAATTGGTTGTTCTTTGACTTAAATAGAGATAGGGCAATCAACAAATATTGTTGCCGTAGAACAAAGCAATATATGTCAAATTCTGTTTGTTTCATTCTTTATTCCGCATACCAAACAGTCTGAAGATTTTTTTTTTCCTCTTAACTTTGCAGGGGATGAGAATTTGATGAGAGAGATGTCCGAGAAGGCGATAAGAGCTGCTCGGCCCAATGCCTCTTCAGACATTGCTCAATGCATTCTGTCCATGGTGAAGACATCCTCTGCTTAAAAAAAAAAAAACATTACAAAGGAAAAGTTCAAGACGGTCTCAAAGTGTTCTCTTTGTGGTCCTCTAAGTGTTTTGCCTTTTGCCTTATCAATTACCCTCTCAACACTCTCTTTTAGTTTTCAAACAGCAATAGTATCTCTACCTTGTAGGAGTGATCTGAAGGGCTATTGTGATAGTCTTTCAAGAAGGATGAGATCTTGCCTATGCTGTTGATGAGCTTCAGAATGCTTACTGTTTTATCTGCACAGTTTGCAAGTTATATTGGTTGTGTTATTAATGAATAGTTGGTGGATTGTCATTGTATGTTTTTCCGATAAATAACAAAGGGGAACTTTTGTTCCTTACATACATGTTGATGTTGTCCACTTGAAATAGCTTAATTTTTTTGCATATATCTAGATTGATTCATGATAAGCTCTTTAAAGTGAATCGAAGATAACAAGTGTAAGAAAAACCATTAATTTTCTTTTTACCTGCCAAGAGAACCAGTTCAGACATGAGACAAACACAATGCTTTAAGTGAAACAAACCATGCAGGTGTTCTTATCTAATTTTGTTGATGAACTGAGCTTCAATGGTGCTTATCTTCCTGTGAATACTCTGTCCAGAGAGTCCATAACATGTCGCATTGATGGCCTCGTTTCAGGAATATACTGAACACAAGATAAAGCTATCTTAAGAACAGCAACGATCTCGTCTTCTCTCTCTGGTTCATGAGTCAAAGCCGGGTCTAGGACATCAGTAAGAGCCTTCTTCTCTTCGATACAAACTTGAATCCATTGAACTAAACCTATGTCAGATGTCTCCAATAGTACAGAAGGAGATCTCCCTGAAAGCAGTTCTAGTAAAATCACCCCATATGAATAAACATCCCACTTCTGTGATGGTTTTTGAGTTTTCAATGCCTCTGGGGCTTGATAACACAATTCAATCCTTGTGTCAGGACTAACTGCAGTGTGCTGGCTTTGTGGATTTTCAGCAGCCATTTTATCTGAATGTGGCATTGGAGGTTCTCCCACTATGTTAGCAAGGTGTGCGAGACCGAAATCAGATATGTACGGTTCCATGTTAGGTCCAAGAAGAACATTACTAAGTTTGAGATCTCCGTGCACATACTTCTTGGGACTGAACTCATGCAGAAAACACAAGCCTCGGGCAATGCCTTTCATGACTTTTAGTCGGAAGGCCCATGGCAATGGTGAGAAAGAGTTTGCTCCTGCCCTACCTGAAATCAGTGCATTATCCTTTTGTGTAAGTAATTTTCAAAATTCAATTGACTGAAATGAAAAATGTGTTGTATATTATGTTGCCTAGATCTGTAAAAACCTATTTAAATTACAGCAGGGAAAAAAAAGACTATGATGATGTGATCCAAGTATCATACAATTTGCCCAAAACATCTGTTGGTCTAAAAAAAATTAAAAAATTAGAATTCTGCTAACTTGCTGAATCTGAATCTCTTACATAGTATAATTTCCGTTCAGAAACCAGGTGACTAGTTGATAAAATCAACACTAGGAAAATAATCAGTTTTTATAATCTTCAAAGTTTGGAGAATCTTGAATGTCAAATTACACATACTACAATCACTAAAATCATCTGGCTATGAATTATCTACTGTGTTCAATGTTCATTGGCCAAACAATAGTATATTATTTACACTGCCACAATATAAAACTCAGTTTCAAAGCAAGTTATAGGCAATGAAGATAGAAGTAGAACTACTCACCATGGATTGCGGTAGAGAGGTTACCATTAGGAATATAATCATATATTAGAAGTTTCTCCTCAATTGACCAGTAATATGCTCTTAGAGTGACTATATTGGGATGCCTGACTTTTCCAATAGCTTCCACATCTTGCTTGTATTCTTTGAACCTCCGTGCTCCTCCTTCCCCTAACCTCCTCACGGCCAAGATGAGCCCACTCGCAAGGGTAACCTTATAAACAATTCCGATCTCATTCTTCCCCAAAACAATTGCAGAGGCTTTCAGGAGTTCATCCAAATTGAACTTCACATTTGGGTCCAATGGTACAAGATCAGATTGTGCCATATTTTCTGATGGGTTCTTGGATTCATCATTTGTAAAACGCAAGCATTCCTTCTCCCTAAAAGCCTTACCTTTGTTCTCATTTGTTAGCTTTGTCTTTGGAGATATCATCTTGCGGTAACAGTAGAAGAACACCAATGCAATAAGAGCTATACCAAGTATGTCACTCACTACAATTACAACTATGACACATTTTCTCATGCTTACCCTTTTGCCACTTCTGTTATCACCAGCATTCACAGGCACGCCTTCAGAACATGACTTCTTCAATGGTGGTCCACAAAGAAGTGGGTTCCCAGCAAATGCATTTGGCCCTCTGTTCACCATAGTCCCGTTACGAGGTATTGGACCACTAAGATTATTGTAAGCTAGATCAATGTACACCATCTCTGGGAGGTCCCCAATGCTTGGTGGTATCAAACCAGAGAACAAATTGTGCGAGAAATCCACTGTCCCCGCAAGCTTTGTCATATTTCCGATATCACTTGGAATAGAGCCATTCAACATATTATAAGAAAGATCAAGTCTTTCCAATGCACTCAAACTGTTGCCAAAACCAACAGGCAATGAGTTTGTGAAGTTATTGTGGCTCAAATCCAGGGACTTCAACATCTTGCACTGAACTAAAGACGGAGGTACTGAATTACTGAACAAGTTCCAGGATAAATCAAGGATTTGAAGGTTAGATGGGTCACAAATCTCAGTCGGTAAACTGCCGGAAAGCGAATTGCCATAAAGAACCAAACTTTGGAGCCCCTGGGCACGAAAGAGCTTTGCAGGCAAGCTCCCAAGAAGCTTGTTATTCCTAAGGTTAATGTGTCTGATGGATGCCAGTGAGCCAAGATCTGGGGACAGAGAACCCAAAAGTCTCTTCTTGGGGATGCTAATTGAGACTACAGTAGAGTCTTTGCAAGTGATGCCATTCCAAGAGCATGGGTCATTGTTGGAGGAGTTCCAGTTGGCCAAGAATCCATCTGGATCCTTAGTGATGGATGCCTTGAATGAGAGAAGGGCATGTCCCTCCTCATTCAAGCCACAAACACCACTAAAATGGATGCTAGAAAGCATGCACAAGACCCAAAGGTAACAACTTTGACATGAAACAGCCATGAAAAACCAAACCTAAAACTTAGTAAGATCAAATCAAAGCCACGATGGGTGGAGGCTTACCACTATTGATGAGAGAGAGGCAAGGGCGTCACTTGGATTCTGAAAGAATGTTGGAGAGAGAGAGAGAGAGAAAGAGAAGTGCTCAGACTTTGGAGACTGAGCTCTGAGCTCTGAGCTCTGAGCAGATGGAAGGTAAAGGCGACAAGAAAGAAAATACTTTATAATTAAAACTACTTAATTTTGTGGGTTATTTTATTATATCAACTTATCCGTTAATTTACTTGATATCAGCCTGAATAAATAATTCTAATTCAGAGCTTTGTACGAGAAAAAGGTTTTCCCTTTATTAAACATTAATAAAATAGATATTAAATCAAGAAAGATACAACCATTTAGAAAATATTGATAAAATATTGGTTCTTGATTATAATAATGTTTTTTTTTAAATTATTCTACCAAAAATACGTATTTTTTTGTAATTATTTATAAAAATCCATAATTTTTATTTTTTTAATATATATATTTTTTAAGTTAAAGGTCTCACTTCTTTTTTTAATATTTATAAAGGCTTGAATGGGGCCCTTGGTTTTTTTTATAAAAAATAAAATTTAAATATTAACAAAAAAAAAGTGAGACTTTTAATTTTAAAAAAATATTAAAAAATAAAAATGCAAATAATTACGAAAATGCGTATTTCGGTAAATATTTTTTTTTAAAAAAATATTATTTTAATAAAAAAACATAATAATAATGTTTAAACTAAATTTAAGAAATAAAACAGCAATGTGAAAAGTTTAGGCCTGGCAGGCCAAGGCCCGTTTAAGGCCCAATGATGAAACTGCGGGCGTTGACACCATTTCCATCTCGCTGCTCACAGAATGGCGTAGTGCGGCGGCGGGGGGATTGCTTGCTAGGGTTTTATAGTACCTCGTTTGAGTATTCTTGATCAATTGCTAGGGCTTCGATCTCTCCTTCAAGCTACGTAGCAATGGCTTCGGCTCCGCCGGTGGATAACTCTCTACTGGAAAACCCTCCTGTGAGCGAGGATGGCTCTGAAGCAGCGGGCATTAGCAAGAAGCAGGCTAAGAAGGAAGCGATGAAGGCTGAGAAGCTTCGAAAGAAGCAGGAAGCCGCCGCCGCCGTTAACGCGTCGGCTCAAATTGAGTCGTTGGAGTTGGATCCTCATGCTGGCGACTATGGTGACATCCCTGCGGAGGAGCTCCAATCGAAGGCAGTGAGTGGCCGTGAATGGACGGCGATTGGGTCCTTGAATCCTGAACTAGCGGATCGGACTGTCCTGCTCCGTGGGAATGCTCAGACGATCCGGCCAGTGAGCAAGAAGATGGCTTTCCTGGTGGTGAGGCAGTCCATGAGCACTGTCCAGTGCGTGCTGACCGTTGGAAAGGACTACGGGAGCCCTCAGATGGTTAAGTTTGCGACTAGCCTGAGCAGGGAATCGATCGTTGACATTGAAGGCTCTGTTTCGATCCCTAAGGATCCCATCAAGGGTGCAACTCAGCAGGTGAGGTTTTTTTTAAAATTTAATTTAATTTAATTTAATTTTTTCATTGCTTATTTGTTTTTTAAGGTCCATGTATTTGGTTTGGATGCTTATCGGTTCCATTTGGTGGATTATTATTGTAGAAGAGCTGGATTGTTATATGATGATGAGCATTGTTGCTTATTCCATTGCCGTTTGCAGGTGGAAATTCAAGTGAGGAAGCTTTATTGTGTCAATCGAGCAGTGTCCAATTTGCCTATTAACATTGAAGATGCAGCTAGAAGTGAGAGAGAGTTTGAGAAAGCTGAAGCGGTGAGTGAACTAATCTGATGTAGCATTTGTGTTTTAGGTTACAGAAACTAAAAGATGGATATTTGACAAGTTATGTTGTTTAAAACGATTCAAGATGATGTCTGTCATTGTCCTTTTGAAATATTTACTCCACTATCTGATTAGAGGAAATTGATTTGGCAGACCGGAGAACAGCTTGTTCGTGTAGGTCAAGACACACGGCTGAACTATAGAGTTCTTGACTTGCGGACTCCTGCAAATCAGGCAACTTTCCGAATCCAGTGTTATGTTGAAGATGTACGTCGCCACAACCTTCTATCTCATATGAATATGTTTGTTGAATTTTTGTATATTCATTATGTGCAGTACTCTATGAAGTATAAAGCTTGAATATCAGGCTATGGACTCTAAGCTAAATAAGGTTTTTGCATTATTTGATATTCAGCATTAGTTTCCATATGGAGGTTGACTTGGTTTACTAGCTTAAGTTTATGGTAACAATGACTTGTAGTTGAGGAAATTTAGCAATAATTTAAGCAAGGGTTCAAACTTGTAGCAGCAGCTAATGGTTGTTTATGGAAGCTGTTTCTTATCTATACTTACATTAGAGGTCTGTTGTGTCACATCATCTTCTAACTATTACAAGTGTTCAATATTATTCTGCTGTGTAGATATTTAGGTGCTTTTTGCGGTCTGAGAATTTTGTGGGGATCCATACTCCTAAGTTGGTAGCTGGGTCTAGTGAAGGTGGAGCCGCTGTATTCAAGCTGGACTATAAGGGACAACCTGCATGCTTGGCTCAGTCACCACAACTGTATAAACAAATGGCTATTTGTGGTGGATTTGATCGTGTTTTTGAAGTTGGCTCTGTTTTCAGAGCTGAAGATTCTTATACTCACCGTCATCTATGTGAGTTTGTTGGCCTTGATGCTGAAATGGAAATCAAGGAGCACTATGAGGAGGTAGAACCGTAGAAATCTGTTATTGTGCGTCATTTAATACAATTATCCGGTATCTTCTTTTTGGAGGGTTTTTTATTTAATTAAATTTTCAGGTAATGGATATTGTCGACCGTTTGTTTGTTGCCATGTTTGACTACTTGAATGAAAACTGCAAGAAGGAACTTGAGGCCATCGACAGGCAATATCCATTTGAATCGTTAAAGGTCAAAATGTTTATATGTATATAATTACTTCAATTTTTATAACAGATATGTGTTTGCTTGCTTACTTGTATACTTGTACGCATGTTCTCTTTTCATTTTTCTAGTTTTTGTAGTCTTCTGAAGAATGCTATTATTTATAATTTCTTCATTTACATTCTAAATTTGCTGTTTTACATATTTTTTCAGTATTTACGGAAGACATTGAGACTAACCTTTAAAGAAGGAGTGGAGATGCTAAAGGTGCATATCTTTTTATTGCAGTTCTTTATATTCAAATTGCCTTTATTTATTTATGCTTTAATCTGCGCACTGCAGTCTGACTGCTTTATTTAGGCCATACCAACACCAAGATCTGAATTTTGAGAAGTTGACCGAATGATTGGTCATGAACATCTGTCAAGATAAGACTTAGATTATTAGGCAGGTGACCATATGATAATTTATTATCCACCTCATGTTTCTAATTGAATTCCAAAATAGCCTATTTACTCGTTAATCAATAAAGCAGATTGAGTTCTCAGACAACTATTTGTAGACATACATGCATGTCAATGTGGCAATTTGCAAGAATATTGAGAACTGAAGGCAGGGAATTTCTTTTGTGCATCGGTATATGCTTTTCAGTTTTGGTTGTCACTTTGCATTCTGATGTTTTGGTTCTCTCTCTCTTCTTTTGCGTGTGTGTGGGTGTGGGTGTGTTTTGTCAATACAATCACGTTTGAGGTTTGTAATGCATGTCTGAACAACCAGTGCTCATTACATTATGATTAGGTTGTGAAGACATAATGATATTAATTATCAATCCCTATTAATTTTAAGTTGGCACAAGACAAATGCAGTAGTCCATGCTGCAAAGCATGAGGTTTTACCTAGTTGTGGAAAATATTGCCTACCTCAGAAGTGGACAGTGGCTATGTTGCAATTAATTTGCAGAGCAAATCTCAAGTGATTTCAGTTTAGTGAGTTGTATTTATTAGAATATTTTGGCTGGACCTTTTTATGGTATGTATGTGTTTTACTTGTATAAACAGGCAGCCGGATTAGAAGTTGACCCATTAGGTGATCTGAATACAGAGGCTGAGAGAAAACTGGGCAGGCTTGTTTTTGACAAGTAAGAATTATACTTTTTTAACTGAGAGGGAGCTAAAAATGTTGTCATGACATTTTCCTTGTTTTTTTGGTTGGGGAAGCAGATATGGTACTGAATTTTACATACTTCACCGGTATCCTCTGGCAGTAAGGCCATTCTACACCATGCCATGTCCTGATGATCCTGCTTACAGTAACTCCTTTGATGTCTTCATTCGAGGTGGGAAGCCATCTTGTTATGCCTTGATAAAATTGCAGTTCATGGTCATTTATTTTTGCTTGTAGCATATTTTGCAGAATGGCAGTATGAAGTTTGAAAAATTATGTCATATTTAATGAGCTGCACTATGTAAGGTTGATGAATACCTCTAACCTCTAAATCTTGACTGCTCATCCACCTCTTTGTCAATTTGATTATTCCAATTGCCTTTCTTGCATGCTTATCTCATTCAAGAAGGCAACCGAAAAAGAAGGATGATATAAATATTTGAGTTTTTCACAGATTAGCATCAATTGACAACACAGTTTGCATTTGTGTGTTAACATGTTTGATGTTTTCCAGGTGAGGAGATAATTTCAGGGGCTCAAAGGGTACATTTACCTGAACTTCTGACTTCTCGTGCTGAGGCATGTGGAATCGATGTGAAAACAATATCATCATATATAGACTCATTCAGGTCTGGCTTTCAGAAAATAAACTGCCTCATTTGTTTATTGACAGCAGAAATGTGAAATTTGGTTCCTTTTTACTGATACCGAGCATATTTCATATTCATTGACTAAGTAATGAATGAAATTTTGTCGTTGCATGACATTTATGTATGTTAAAAGGTTTATGTTCATCGTCTTTCAGATATGGGGCTCCTCCACATGGTGGCTTTGGTGTCGGACTGGAGCGGGTGGTCATGCTTTTCTGTGCTCTTAATAACATCCGAAAGACATCCCTTTTCCCACGTGATCCGCAGCGTCTTGTTCCATAAGACCTTTGGGCCCTGGATTGTCTGTGGGTCTTAGTTCAGACCCTGAGGAGCGTTTACTATGTGAATGATAATTTCACATATTACTCTTGTATGAAACTTATGTGCCAAATAAGTTGGCGTCAATGCCTTGTAGAGCAGAGCGTCAATTTTTACTGTGAGGAATTACATTCCTGGTTTAAGTCCTGCTCGGTTTTTAATCAAACGTGAAACTTTTAGTTTAAACTTGTTGGGTTTTCGTCATGTTACAGTGTTGGTGTGGAATTATGAATTAATGCATTTTTGTGATTTATACCTGAAATAAAAGAATATAGATGCCCGATTGGTGTTCTCTGTTCAGTTGAGTGCCTCCAAAATGGAATATAGTGAGTGATATAGTGTAAAGCGAACTAAATCATTTAAAGCGGATTGGATTTGTCCATGTGTCTCTCAAGGCAATATGGATCAAGCTCAATATTGTGGGCTTGTATTAGTGGGATCAATCATACACGCTCCACCTCGGTTTTTAATTTATTTCCTCATGGATAATGTGTCCCCATTTACACATCAAGATCACTCTTCTCTTGTGTTTTTTTTTTTTTCGTCTTATTAGGAAAACAAGGTGCAAATGATAAAAAAACTATTTTAGATTAAAAAGATGAGCAAAATAAAAAAAAATAAAAAAAGGGTAGAAGATGAAACCATGATTCTCATAATGCTTATCAACTTAATGATGAGAAACACAATGATTAACCTTCACAGGGTCCTCCACATTCAGCAGTCAGCGGAGCACCAGATTAAAACGATGACACAAAAAAGAAAAAACAAAAGGAGAAGATGAAATTATAATTCTCATAATGCTTATCAACTTAATTAATGGGAAGAGACAAGAAACTGTCAATCAATTGCATCAAAACCGAAAAGGTGATTGATCATGATTAACCTCCACAAGCTCCTCCACATTCAGCAGAGCACCCTGCTCCTCCATAGTACATGTTTGGATTGCTATCTTCTCTACCCTTCTCCTTCTTCACTCCATCTGCACAAACAAAGACACAGACCACCATGCAAAACAGCATCACAAGTGCAATAACAACACTCACAACACCACCACCACAAACGCTACCTTCTACCCCTTCTCCTTCACTCCATATCCTCACCATTGTCTTCTCCTTCTTCTTCTTCTTCTTCTTCTTCTTCTTCTACACACACACACACACACTCACACACTATACATATATATCAAGTTTACTGGCTCATGAACACATTCCTCACATAAACCCAAAGTGGTCCATATGTATATATATATAAGTAAATAGATAAAGGTGGGAAACGGCAAAATTGATCAGCAATAAGTGTGGCCTGCTTGGCCATATTTGCACAATCACATTAAACAACCCACCTTCTTCTCTCTCTCCCACTCTATTATGGGCATCAGTTGAACAGAACAACAGCAACCACAAAGCAAATAAGTCCATATTCAAAGGTAGACGTTTGAGAGTGGGATTTGTGGAGAATCATTTGACTTTATGTGTCATACAGTGGAACAGACGGTCCAAACTTGGCATTCTTTCCCAATATGAAGTATACGTGTCAGATGTGGAGAAACCCCCTCCACAAGTTATCCCTTAAATGTCCCTTTACTTTGCATTAAACTATTCTGCATGCATATTCATAGTCTTCTCTAGTTTTGAATTAATTGCTCCATCAACCAAATGAAACTACTAAGAATATGCATGTTTCACAATTAACAACACCACTAGTTTATCTTCTTAATTGTTTGTACATAGTGATCATCCATGTGTGATACATAATTGTTATTGCACTAGTGCTAATTGAACTTCTTTTCTTTGACCGGTCCTCTTGGTATCTTATTGAGGACATTCTCATTGAATCTCATGAAGAGCTTCTTTGCATCATGAACCACTTGGTATGCGAGACTATCCACATCATTTTCATACTGTTCATACATTACTGGCAATGTCTGTATGCAAAGATATCCTACAAAAAGATGGAGAAGAAGAAGAAGAAGGTAGAAGAAGATTATTTCCAAAAAGAGCACCCTTTGATCTTTAATATTCACTCTTATCAGTCTTACCAAAGTATAGAAAGCTAAGGGGGTTGAAGTAGTTCCCCATCACTGATACTATCCAAAGGCCAGCAATGGTCTACATATATAAATATATAAAGAAAATAAACAATTACATGTTGTAATAAGAGTTAAGAAGTTAGAGAATTAGTTAAAGAATGATGTTATTATTATATATGTGGTGAGTAGTGCATACCAAGAGGAAAAGCTTGAGATTTTTTCCAATAGCAATTTCATGGAGGAAGGAAAGGAATAGGTTGAGCTCTTCTTGGAAGACAAGTGAGACCTTCTTGAAGCCTTGCTCTGATAATATAATGTCTGGTAATTGTGGCGGAGGCCTAAGAAACATAAACAAGTAATTAATAAATATTCTATTTAATGAAAAAATTGGGAACATGACAAAACAAAAGGAAATACAAGCACAAGCTAGAAATTACATCAAAATGCATCATGTAGTGTTGGTACTTACTTTAATTTAGTTATCTTTAACAGTCCTTTAAATGCCAATGCAAAGATGATTTCCAAAAAAAGAAAAAAAAAGAAAAAAAAATAAAATAAAAAGGTTTAGTTGAGATTACTTTTCAAGGAGAGCTGCAGCATTGGCCCAAATAAAGATGAAAAGCATGACGGCAATGGCGATATGGCACATGAGGGTAATAAAATTGTATTCCATAACCTCAAAAAGGAACCATATCAAAGTAGCTATTGCAAGTACCCCTCCAGACAATTGTTTGTTCCTCCATAACACAAGGTCAGCAACTGATCAAGAACCAAGCCATGCAACCATAATTAATTATATATACATGAAAAATGCTTATTTTATCAACATGAGAAAGAATGGATTAAAAAACAACAAAGTTCAAACCTCTTCCTCCTCCAAAAAGTTCATGAAGAGGTCTCTCACGGCCAAAGAGCTTGGTTTGTGATGGATACTGCTCAAGTAAAGGCATGGTTGAGGTTGATCATGGTTGAAAGGCAACATCGTTCTTCTTATAAGGACTTGTGTTGTGAGCTTGGTGCTTGGTGTCCATGGAATCCATGAACTATGAAGGAAGGGACTTCTTTTCTTTTGATTGATTCATGGGAGAAGGATCACTTGTTGGATTTGCCTTGTGCTCCCTTGGGGACTTTTTTGTAATTCAACTTTTATACAAATATAACATAGAAATGAAAAAAACCCCATAATAAATGCTGAAAGGAATGATATACAAAAATAAACCAGAGAAGAGTTTTGCATGGAAAAAACAAATATTAAAACAACAATAATAATAAAAAAAAATAATTTTCTTCTATATATATGTTTGTACTTGTTGGGTAGTGCACCATCCAGCAGACCGTAACTGAAGACAAGAACAGAGCTAAAACCTTCATCAGAAATAAAGAGCTTAGAAGCTCGCTAATCCTCAGTCACACTCACAATTCTCTTTGAGCTTAATTTGAGAAATTTTAGTGCTAGGAATGAAGTCATCTATCATCTCTTTGAGTGTTTGGCTATCTCCGTTGTGTTTATACTCCTGCAAAGTCTGCTGGTGGAGCCGGCGGTGATGGTGCAACGTGATGGAGCTGAGCCCGTGCTTGGGTCCGATCAAGTCTGGCGTGGCCACGCCTTTGGGGTGCACTAAGCTGGTGCTTGTGCCAGTACATGCATGTACCGGCCAAGGCTATAGCCCTTAGAAAAACTCCAGCAATGCTCCGAATTAGATGGCTGCTTCTTGTGGAGAGGATTATCATCGATGCTGATCATCTTCATGCCATGCATACAAATGCTCAATAAGCGAGACCTGAAAAGAATGACTTGTTCTCATGCTTTTGACTTCTGCGTGTGCTTTGGTTGTTCTCCCTGACCGTGCACTTACATGTGCCTCTAAATCAAGATCGCTTCTCCTGTGATATGGGCATTGTTTGTGAAATTAAAACAAAGATTCAATATCAAGTTGTCAGATGTTAAACAGGCTATTGTTGCTCAAATCTAAAAGTATTTATATGATGCAGGTCTTAAGAACCTCACCTAAGACTAATGGTAGTATGGTACTAGGCAAGCATACAACAAACTGATCCAAGAGGCTTAGAAAAGGCAGCATTAGCAGGTAGACTGTTTTAGACAACACCACAGCAGCACTTAGTAGAGTGTATAGTGGGACATAAATATTACAAGTTTATCAGGACATCATCAAAATAAAACTCAATGTCCATCCAGATAGCTGTGCAGAAATGAAAGCAGAAACAGGTTCCTGCTGTGGAATTCGGCGAGTTCTCTGAACCAGAGCAGCTCTTGCATGTCAACTCCCATTCTTTTGCCTGTTCTTCCAGTTATGCAAGGGGCTTTTATTTATTTTGTCCTGCTTCCCATCACAAGGGAAGGTTTCCTCCCTTTCTAAGTTTTCCTTAAATTAAGCGTTCTTCTGAGACTTGTTTCATGACATAATAAGGAAAACAAAGCAATGGAGACAACAAACACTGGATTGCCAATCATCCAATCTCAACCAATCTCACTCTATGATTTGCTGGTTCTCTTGCAGAGCAAATGAAGCTAGAGGGATCTTTCATCATTATCTGGGAATCACACCACGAGAAGCAAAGAATTGGTAGTCGGGGTGATTCACTTGTCGACGTCTCAGCCAGTCATCAGCTGCTTGGAACAGGGAGTCCGGGAATTGGCTCTCGTATACACCAGTAGCAGTCCATATTGAACCCTTCAACTTGTAGCAGGATAGACCAAAAGATGGGAGAGAGATCTTTGGAACACCATCTACACCTTGAGGATGGGTCACAATAGGTCCAGGAGCATTGCCAACAGCTGCATGGAAGTTGGAAAAAATAAGGCCTAGATAACAGAAATGGCCTACACCCATATCTTAAGCCATATATGGAAAGGAAACTCAAATTTAATTACAAGAGCAAAATTCAGAATTAGAATGGCAGACCTGAACAATGGGTTATTATTATCATACATGCAACTGGCAACATACGAGAAGATAGATGGATGCAGTTACAAACTTCAAAATAGACTAAATTGAACATGGTGGTGTGGGTTTCATTTTTCAATAAAGCAGAAAAAACTTTATGATAGCAATAAAAGAACACAGTGCTAAAACGAACAACAATCACCAATTATTTAACTGCTTCTATGATAATGGTGATAGACTACGTCCAGAACATTTAAAATAGAAAAATCAGCAACATGAATACAGATCATTAATGGTACCCTTGATGGCCTAATTAATTCTCATAAAAAACAGTAAGGAAACAGGTAGAAAATACTTTAATTGGCACAACAGAATCAGGTATAAAAGTTCACTCATACAGCCATCTTACATACATTTTGCTCATCATGGAGAAACATTAACATCACTGAACTTTGAAAACAGATTAGGAAGTAAATAGTTGCAATATCATCTCTAACATGGGCCATTTGTTTTAGCTTATTAGGTGTCAGTGACTAAACTAAAAGGAAGTTGTAGGGTTTGCTGTCTCAAACACCTTAAAATAAAATTTTAATATATATATATATATATATATATTCAAATTGGAACCATTTGATTTAAAAAAAAAATAAAGGGGAGAAGGGCTATAGAGAAATAATCATATATTATTTTTTTGAGATCAAATAAAAAGTCAATAGCTCAAACAATAAATTTTTACAAATAATTTTTTTGAAAAAATATATATTCTTTTATATGTTATATCATAGTTTATTAAATTTAGAATCAAATAATAATTTTCACAAATATTTTCTAATAGTACAATTTTATACTTTATAAATCAATTTATAAAATAAACATGCCAAATAATAATTTTTATAAATATTTTTCATAAAAACATTTTTTTAGACTATTGGTATTAATTTGTAAAACATTTAATATTTTTTAAAAAATAAAAATTAAAAACCAGATGGGGAGAGAGTGTGTGTGGAGTAGAAGAGGAGGGATTTCAATGCGGAAGAAATGGGTTTTGAAAACGTTTTAAAAAAAAAAAAATTTTTGAAAACATAAACAACATACCAAACATGTTTTTGTTAGTTTTGTTTCTAAAACATGAAATTGAAAACAAAAATTATGAATTGGAAACATTGCCAAACTACCACTAAGCAATAGCTTCTGCTTTTTTTAAAAAAAAAATCTGTAAGAACCAGCTTTTCAAAGCAACTGAAAATTGGCACGTAAGAAGCGATATATACTAGAGCTAAATTTTCCTTGCAGTGTTGTAAAATTATCTTACACTATCCAGTTGCTAATCAGATTACAGATTCTGCAAGAACAAGCTTTTCAAAGCAACTGAAATTGGCATGTAAGAATGAATATAAATCAGTGCTAAGCTTTTCTTTTAGTGCTGTAAAAGTATCCTACACTAACTACTTGTTAATCAGATTACAGATTCCCCATCTTTTTGTACTCTCTAGTCTATGGTACCATTAAGTCTATTGCAAATGCAGGAAAATATATGCAAGCAGGAAGCTACAAGTAACATTTAACCTTTCATAGGCGTTGACAAATAATGGAAAGTGAGAAAGCACGCATCCAAATCCTGCAGAGTGGGTCCAGTGGGTATCCGGTAAATTGGATACCTGCATCACAAAACTCCATTAATAATACAAATGACCTTCATGGAAAAGCAGAGACTATGCCTCATAAATTATGACAAATCTCACCATGCAACTGACATCCAGCTAGCAGGTGAAAGATCAGAGCTTTTAAGAGTCTTCAATTCAGGGCAGCGGCACGCAAGGTCTGAAATCTGCAGAGGATAAAGTTATGAGCAGTCAATACCTAGTGAAGCAACCAGGAAGAACACATTTTCCTTGGTCATGTCAGAGTGACTACCTTGTCAGCCAAAGGTTCACGAGTAAATGGAGGGTTATGTTCAAGGTACTCAAAAAGCAGGTGACCTTGAAAATTTCCAGTTTCACCATCATCACTGGAGAACTCTTCGTGTGAGGCTCCATTGTTGTCTCTTATGGACACTCTGTCCATTCTGAATGCAAAGGCACTTCCAAAGTCTTTCTGGTTCCAGTTCCTTGAATATTTCATACACCTTTGATGTTCATAGTCACTGCTCCCATCACTGCTAGAATCCCTACAATTATCGCCATCACTTTCTTCACCAGGCCGACTGATGAACAAAGCCAGACAGTAACAAAAGATCAAAACCAGACAAGATAAATGGGAAATGAAATAGGCCAATTGCAAATTAAAGAATACAATAAGGGCAGAAAACGAGTTTGTACTCAATGGCTCCTGGAGAAAAGGAAAGTCAAATGGTTCAGTAGATTACTTAAAACAGATGTATAAAGTGACTATAAAACTTCTATAACTGTGTTGCTACCTTGGGAGGAGTTCAAGACAAAAATCACGGTCAAAATAAAAGAATTATTAAGTCTAAATCTCAGGGTATATTTGATTGGCAATAGGTCTACAGAAAGTTAGTGTGTACAGTAAGAAAAAAGTATTCTTCTCCAAGCATCACTGGCCAAAAATCATGCACCAGTAGATCACATCTGATCTATAACAGTTTATCAGTGCTTAATATATGGAATAATTCTCATGCAATCGTGAAGCATGCGTACTGAAAGTTTTAATTGTGCCAAGTTGATTATTCCAAATATCTAGTTTGGATGTATTAGAAAATCCCACGTCTAACTTCCTTCTTTTCATCTTATTAATTAGGCCAGATAAGAGTTGCTAATGGTGAGTCCATGACATAACCTTCTGTAAGTTATAAAACCCCTTATCCCACTTTTTAAATCATTCCCAATAAATCATTATCGTCTATTTGTTGATTGGTACTGCATCAACAAAACTTTTAATTCTAATATTTGTTGATTGGTACTGCATCAACATAGCCTTTAATTCTAGAATTTGTTGATTGGTACTGCATCAACAAAACCTTTCATTCTAAGACATTTATGCATGTAACAAGGTTTGAGACAATGTTTTTATGAGATGTGCTGTGCACACTGTAACAAACAAAAACTTGAAGAGTTACATAATATCCGATGGGAAATCAATAACTCAGTATGAAACTTTACAAGGATTCCTTCCTAATGGATTAAATTAGATATATCTAAAGCTAAATAAATAATATTAAAGCATTTATGATGCATGTCCAGCCATAAAGAGAAGAAAATAACACAAATCATGCTGTGTAAATGCTTTAGACACTATGGTTCTATTAAAAGATTACGTGACTAGCACATTGCATTCACAATGTCTCCCCTTAACCATTGGGAATCAGATTTAAGATACCTTAACCTTTTCTAAAAAAAGGAATTATTGAGGTCACACAGTGTATGTGTGCCTCTTACCTAAAAACTTTAGCATCACGCAGATCAAATGCGAGATAGATCATTATATCTCAAAAACTTTGACATGACTGGGTAATCTGTTCATCTGTCTGGCAACAACATCATTCAATGTGACCAAAATCCAGGTCAAGCAGTATGATCTAAGTCCTTCACTAGTTTTTAAGCTTGAGCTTTGTATTAAATCATCACTGCAACACTCTGGACTGAAGGTCCCACTCACTCAGACTTCCCTTCTTTGATAAGAATCAACCTTAGTTTGCCCACTGACTTCAATGGTTGAGGTAAGCAGAAATTTGTTTCTTATATCTATCCATTTTCTAGTCTATCTAATTTTGTTTATGTTCATCAAACTCATACCTTGTCATGAGAAAAAGATTGGCAGGCATCTTGAATGCATCATATATAGAAACCAGGACAACCAAAGGGATCTTGCTCAAGTTCTATAGATACTTTAAAAGGAAATACAGAAACAGAAGAAATCAATAACACAAATTAATGAATGCTGAAAAAAGAAACATTAAGGAAAGACTAGAACAAGAATGCTAAAACATGAATGATGTTTAATAAACAGCACATACAAACATGGCCTTTGAAATTTATGGAGAACTAGAATAGTTTACAAGTTTGTTCTCCTATAACCGATTTAAACTAAGGACAGAAACAATTCTCATTTTAAATCAATGAATCTGCATCATCAAACCGAAATGTAATGCTCCTTCCCCAAGTGACAAGTACAAAGCTCACTTCAAGAACCAAAAACAAAACTATAATAGCAATACATCGTCATATACAAATAACTACAATGCAAGAGGAAATTTATGCCATAATTAGGAAACAACACAATATTTAGTACCTAGAACTGGCAGCCGGGCTACTCGATTCTGTGTATAATTGAATGCCGGACAAATAAGGCACGTAATATTGAACAACAGAATCACTTCCATTCAAGAGCAAAGGAACCCCAGCGCCATAAGCACTCCACTCCTTGAAGGATTCCCACAAATCCGCCAAAGCAAAGTACGGGGGAAATTCCACATCGCACGTCCTCCGCCCCCTCATCCGAGTCTATCAGTCCACCAACGAATCAGTGGAAAAACCCGAAAATCAAGGTAAAATCGCTCAAAAGAAAAGGACAGAAAAGTTTTTTTAAAAAAACTGCAGAGCTGGAGAAACCTTGGAGAGATACTGAGCAGGGACTGAAGGAACGGTGGATTCGAGAAACCGATCGAGATTACAGCGCGAGGGGGCAACCGGGCCCGATGGAGAAGATAGCACTGCCGTGGCCTTTGACTGCGGCTCGGATCCAGTGCGATTCTCGGGCTCGCGGCCGTTCGATACAGTAGAAGCAGCAGATGATCCGGCTCCAGAGGATGAGGAAGCGGAACTCCTCGGCCGGAAAGGGTAGTGATGGGGATTGCGGCGGGCCTTGGCGGCGTTGTAGAAGCGATCGTCACCATGGACGCGGCCGAACTGGATGCTGGTTCCCATCATTCTCGAAACCCAAGATGAAGAAACCCTAATTCTAGCGAATCGGGAGAGAAATCCAAGAAATTGAGAACAAGATGCGAAGACAAAGTGGTGGGCGATGAAGGCATCAGGCTGAAGAAGAGTAGCATTTATATTTTTATCTAAATGTGAGGCGGAGAAGAGGGGAAGGTTGGTGTTCCTGGATTCGCTGTTTAGAATTAAACACCAAGTGATAACGATCAGAGCATGTTAGCCGTGAGTAGAACCTCGAGATGGATTGATTATTTTTTGGACGGTTATGATGGGTGAAACAGCAAACAGGGGATCTGGTTTTAAACAGCGAGATTTGTTAGTCTTCTGGGGGCTTGGACTCGGGAGATTGACCGCGTTTCCCCATCGGGGGCTCGCGAGAGCGACACGTGTGCAAAATTTGAGTTTGGGGCACGTGTCAATTGTTGATTCGTGGGAAGGTTGGTCGGCGATGGCCATGATGAATCTAGTCCTCGCTTTGGGCTGTGAGGCCTGTTTACTTGTATCTTTCCTCGGCCTGGATCGTGATTTGTCTCTTATAAACACTTCACTTAGAATTCCCTTATAAATTTGACATCTGGCATGAATTATCTCGTGTATTCAAAAACTCCTCAAACTGGCGCTAGAAAACGAAGAATCTTATTCCAGCAAAAACAAATTAGATTTCCAAATTTTAATACACAAAAATAAAAGAAAATACAAATCACAATTTCAGAGTTGAATTGAACGAATCAACTAATGGTTTGTGGGAGAATACATGTGTGGTTTTGGAGGCATCTCAATGTCTATGATTTTCCTTTCCAACATATCTACCGCCACTTTGTTTATTGAAGGTCTATTCTGTGGCCTAGTTTGTATGCACCAAAGACCAACCAAGATCATCTTCTTTGCAATCTCTTTAGTTTCAGGTGTCACCCCTGACTGTCCAAGATCTCCATCTTGATCTTTGTGTTCATAAATCCAATTTGGAAAATAGATTTCACTAGTTCTAACAGCAGTTGCTTTTATGTTCCTCCTCCCATGCATCCATTTCTAAGACCATCATGCCATAACTATAAACATCTGATTTATTGGAAACAACTCCAAAGTTTCTGGAGAAGACTTCAGGGGCAATGTATCCAAAAGTTCCTCTAGTTCCAACCATGCACAACTTTGCAAGTCCAAAATCAGAGGTCTTAGGACAGAAATCTTCATCCAAGAGTATGTAATGAGGCTTGATGTCAAAATGAACTATTTTTAGTACCGCAACCACGGTGTAAATACTCCAAACCCCTAGCAATATTAAGTGCTATTTGAAACAACTTAACCCACCCAAGGATTGTTTTTGGGTCTTCAGTGTAGATATTATTTTCCAGTGAACCATTGGGCATCAAGTCATAGATTAGAGTTTCTTTGGATCCTTGGAAGCAGAAGTCTACAAGACTAACAATGTTGATATGGGATGTCCTTCCTATGCTTGCAACCTCATTGAAAAACTCTTGCCCATCAAAGACCAAGTGGTCTCTTGGTAGCTAGGTTCCCATTACAATCATTTACAAATGGTGAACTCATCTAGAAAAAAAAAAACTCTTGCCCATCTCCTCGTGGAAAGTGAGACACCTCTCTCTGGGGGCTGCCTAACGCTAGTGAATTCAGTGCTTACGGCCCTGCCAACTTACTGGATGTCCCTTTTTAGATTACCTAAGTGGGTGACTAAAGCATTAGATCGTATCAGGAGAGATTTTTTGTGGTCCGGCCCAGATATTGATCATCCGAGTTGTAGGCTGGTGAGGTGGAAAAACATTTGTCGATCCCGGGATCAAGGTGGTTGGGGCATCCTAGACCTGGATATTTTCAACCAGGCACTATTAGGTAAATGGTGGTGGAAGTTCGCGACGAATACTAATTGGATTGGTTCGGAGGTGATTCTCTTCAATTATGGGGGACCAAGTTGGAACATGTTTCCTAGACAGTCCGGCAGAATTTCCTTCTTTTGGAAGGGGGTCTCTAGATGTCTCCCATCGCTTAGAGGATGTATCGGGTTTGATATCAACTCTGGCATGGAGACCCTCTTCTGGAAGGACAACTGGCTAAATGGTCGGGCGCCTAGATCGTTGTGGCCGGAAATTTACTTCGCGACGAACCAACAAAATGGTTTGGTGTGGGATCTGAGGAGGCTGCTGGCTGAGCAGCCATTCTCTGAGGAGCCTAAGGTGTGTGTTATCCGAGATAGGCTACAAAGATCCGAGCGGGATGTTAGGGACACTAAACGGTGGAAGCTGACGGCAAATGGAGCATACTCTGTTAACTCCTTTTACAAATTTCTAAATGATGGTGGGCTGCGCTGTCCTATATCAAAATTTTGTTGGAAAAACAATTGTCCGAGAAAGATCAACATTTTCAATTGGCTGGCTTGGCATAACAAGATACTCACTCTTGATAATCTTGCACAAAGAGGCTGCAACAAGCTCCCTACTGCAACTTGCGTTTTGTGCCATTCTGATATCTAGTCGGTTGACCACTTGTTCTTGAACTGTGCTTTTGCTCGTGCCCTGTGGGAATACTTTGGTAGACTTTTGAATATACCGGCACCTCCTACGACCTTGCGGCACATTTGGTGTTCGTGGAGGCTGGAGTTGCGACCTTCTAGTAGGGTCCTAACTGACCTGGTTGTTAAAACTTTGCTGTGGAATATCTGGATTGCTCGGAATGATTGCATTTTTAATTCTAACTGCCTGCCTGTGCATACTTTGTACTTGAAGATTAATCGTATGCTCCTTTCATGGTTTGATGTTCTTACAGACAGTGCTAAAGCAAATCTGGAGGAACTGTTGGCAGCCGTGCGACGTAGCCTGGATTTTTTTGGATCTAGTGGGGAAATGATTGGGATGGCCGAGGAGGCACACGATACGTCCACGGGCTAGACTCTTTGATGTGGTTGGCTCTGAGGAGGCCTGTTGTTCCTCTGTTTTGTATTTTGGTGTCTGATTTTGTGTATCACTTCTTGTGGTACACCCTTTGTATCTTGTCGCGTTATCTTAATATATTATGGTTTATCCACTTTTTCAAAAGTTTCATAGCCACCGCATGTCCATTTGTCATAGTGCCTTTATAAACATAGTCATACCCTCCTTGGCCTAGTTTTTCATTGAAAAACTTGGTTATCTCCTGCCCTTCTAAAGTTTTTTTTAAATATTATATTTTTAAAAAATATTTTTTTAAATATGTATTTTTAAAATTATTTATCAAAATATATGCAAAAAGTACCATGCATTGCATAGGGTGCTTTTTTTCAAAATTTTCTTTTTAATATTTATAATATATTTTTATATATAATATTTTACATTTAGAACTTTATAAATGTTTTAAATTAATTTTTTTCTCACAACCCCTATTTAAATTTTACAATGATTTTTTATATAATATTTTATGTTTAACTCCTTATAATTTTTTTAAAATTTAAATTCTTTCTCACAACTCTATAAATTGTTTCTCACAACCAAAATCTCTCTTACTCTTTGGTATCCTCTTTAAGTTGCATTATTTGTCCAGTTTGCACTATCTCTTGCACCACTAACACAAAGGGCACTGACTGATTAGATGGATGCTGCCGATTGAAGGTGGAGCTTACTTCACCACGACCAACTTGTCCACATTTGTAGCAGAAGATTGGGAGCTTTTCGTAGAGTGCAAGAACGAACACGCAAATGTTGCTATATTGAACCCAGGTACCTTGTTGGAGGGGTTGGTTTAGATCCAAATCCATACACAAAAACAAATTTAGCTTTGGATTTATCGAGAGTATGATCATCAACTTTCAGAACTCTTCCAAACTAAGAGGCAACCCATCTCCAGGAGTTCACCCCCTAGAGCTCGATCAGCAAGTGGTACAATTGGATTCAAACTAAAGAGAGTCTTTTAAAAGCTCGTTGAAAGGATTCACGCCAGGTGAAAGCTGAAGGATTCTTCCGGGCATTGTCCAAAGACCTATTGGGTATTGGGCTCCCTTCCTATGTGGAGAAAAAGCCCAAATGGTCCCAAGCCCACTAAGTGACACTTTAGTTAGGGGCCGTTTGGATGATGGATTGAAGCCCAAATGGTGCCAAGCCCTTGTTTGGTTACTAGGAAAGGCATGGGTTACCCCCATGCATGGGAAAAAGATTGCTCTTTGGAGAGACATCCTATTCCACAAAAAACGGGGAGAAGTATTTCTGAGTTATAAAATTACTATATATACCCCTTGTAGGTCATTCTCTATTAATTAAATGTATTAAATTATAATAATTTAAAATAGATTTAATACTTAAAATAAGTACTATTATTAAATTTTTTTCATAAATAAAAATTTTATGTTTTGTATGTTTTATTTAAAATATTATTAATGTAAATAATTAAGTGCAATAATTAAAATTAATACAAATAATTGAAATGAGATATTGGATTTGAATAATTATTAATAATTATTAATAATTTAAATAATATAATTACATATTTACATATTTAACTTTAATTATTAAATAATTCAATTAAATTCTTTTGAGAAATTAAAATTAAAATCAATAAATGAAATTAACTTAATTAAACGTATTTCATGATATTAACTAATTTAATAAATATATAATAGTTAAATAAACTATTAACATTAATTATATAATTATAATATATTGAAATATGCATTTATATTATTAAATAATTAATAATTAATAATGTTAAATATTTTTTATTAAACATAATCCATTATCTTATATAATATCATACCATTTATCTATAAAGGTATTGATGTAATTTTACTACATCCTACTCTATTACTTTTTCTATTCCCAATCTTTATTCCCTTAAACCAAAACACATTATCCATATTCCCTTTATTCAAATTCCCATTCCTCTCCTTTTTCCTAAATTTCTATTCATATTCCGCAATCCTAATGGACCATTAGTGTTTTTCATCAAATTAGGGTGCATGTAAGAGGGGTGTGAGATTGATAATAAGAAAGAGGAACAACAACAACCGCTAGAAAAAGATACTGATTTCTAGTTCGGATTTAGCAAGGGCACTAATTTCAAGTTGGTGTTTGGAGGGTCAAACGAATTTTGATTGAGCTGAAATTTTGTGGGCTCGTTCCGGATGTTTAGAGCTTGCTTTCCACCAACCAAGAATGCAAGTGGGGTTGGGCGGGTCGGGGATTCCCCGCCTCAAAAATTCCCTCCGGGGGAGAAATTCTCCCCACTCACTCCCCGGGGTCGGGGAATCCCCGCGGGGTCGAGGAGTCACTAGCCCACTAATTTTTTTTTTCCTAATTACACATATAACACATCACATATGAAATTAAAAAAAATAAACAAAATATTCCTCAAAATAAATATTATTGTTTGGATGCCAAAAGTGGATTGGGAGAGGAGTGGATTAGGAGTAACATGAGGGGTAATGGAGGAGTGAGAATGAAGAATGTGTTTGATTGGTAAGGTTTGGAGAGTGTAATTTATTGGGAATGAGAAAAGTAAAGAAAAGTGAATATGACAAAATGACAATTATAACCCTTATACATATAAATGATATTGTATATGTAATAATGAGTTATTTTTAATTATATATATATTTTTAAATTATGAAAAATAAATATTTAATTTTAGTATACTATAATTTCAATCTAATTTTTGGGATGAGATGTTAATATCATTAATTAGATATTAATTAATGATGTTAAATATACTGAATTATTTTTAATTATAATTTTTAAAACATTGAAAAAATCTAATTAATTAATTATAAAAAATAACTACTTAAATTGATAATACTATAATTTTGTTATAAGTATTATATTTAAATATTAATATTATTAATTAGCTAGTTTTTAATGATATTAACTATAATGAGATATTTTTAATTATATTCGTGTAACACATCAAAAAAAAATTGAACTAATTAATTATAAAAAATAACTATTTAATTTTATAATACTATAATTTTGTTATAAGTATTATATTTAAATATTAATATTATTAATTAGCTAGTAATTAGCTAATTAATGGTATTAACTATAATGAGATATTTTTAATTATATTTGTGTAACACAATCAAAAAAATTTAACTAATTAATTATCAAAATAAATATTTGTAATAACATTGAAAATAGCAATAAGATAATTTAGGGGACATATAGGTCTTTTCTATATCCAGGATTGGGCAATCCGCCCAAAAGCATGGTGATTGAGACTCACTCACATGGGTGAGTCTCACTCCCTCCACAATCCCCCACTCCCAATGATGTACACCCAAACAAAGGATTGCATCTAATCCCCCCTCACTCGCACTCCACTCTTGGCATCCAAACACCCCCTTAATGTATGAGAAAACAACAAACTAACGAAATAATCGATGTCATAAAGAAATAAAGAAGGAGAATTGTGAAAGTTGGGATTTCATAAGAGATGTTTTACTTACAAGTTGAGATTTCAATAAAGTTGATAAACTAATCAATTTAATCTTAATTTTAATGTAACATATTTATCTATAATAAGAAATAAAAAATTTTTGATTAAAATTTTTAAAACAATTTTCTATATAATTATCTCCAAGTATTGTATTGGAGTAACACTCATTTTTATTAAAAATCTAAAACATTATCAATAAATACCAAAAATAAAATTTTTAAAACCCAAATATTTGGTCATTATAATATTATATCAATATTTAATTTTTTTAAAAAATAAAAATATAATATATATTTAATTTAAAAATCAGGCAATCTTTTAATATATATAATATATATCTAATTTAAAATTCGGGAATCCTTCTCATTTTTGTACTTGCTGTTTTATTTTCCAATTATTTTTTCAATTGAGAGAAAGAGAATAGTAGGAATTCTCTTATCCCATTCGGAAGGATACTATCCTCATAATTATCCATGACTGTTTTTGTCTCTAGCATGAACACTTGATAAAATGTGGAGGAAAAAGGGGGGAAATGGCCGATACTACTGGAAGGATTCCTCTTTGGCTAATAGGTACTGTAACTGGCATTCCTGTGATCGGTTCAATAGGTATTTTCTTTTATGGTTCATATTCGGGGTTGGGTTCATCTCTGTAGTAATCCCATGAACAGGATTGTAGACATGAAAAAGTAAGAACTCAGAGGGTTGAGGTCCCTCTGAGTTCTTACTTTTAGCGGGGAGCGGGGATGGGGATCCCGAGGGGCGGAGAATACATTCCCCGTCCTCGCCCCGCCCCGCCCAGCGGGTCGGGGAAGGGTTTTCCCCCATTCCCCGCCCTGCAGGGGGTTTATTTCAAGGAATCCCTCCCTGTTGGGGCAGGTCCCCAAGGGGAATGGGGATTCTCGCCCCACTTGCATCCCTACC
>NC_052475.1:24246164-24329971 GCF_009730915.1 Dioscorea cayenensis subsp. rotundata
TATAAAAAAACATGCGTTAAATTACTAAATAAATTTATAAAAACATGCGTTAAATTACTAAATAATATTTTTTTAAAGAGAAAAGGGTTATAACTCTAAAAGAAAACGCTGGTTTGAAAAAACAAACGCAAAATTTTCAAAAGAAGAAAACAAAGGATGCAGGGGGAGGTGACTTACTGGAAGACTTTGCCACAATTTCAATCTCCACATTTTGATTGACCAAAAACCAAACTCCCCAGTGCATCATTTTCAGAAGACCCAAATTTCTAATATAGAGGCCCAGTCACCGCTCTCCAGGAATCCTTTGATCCCCCACACCCACAAATCACAAAAGAAATCTCTCCCCCTTTGTTGACCTGCAACTCCAAAGCATCTTCTACAACCCCAGCTTTGGACTTTAAAGCTATGTCGGCTTTCATGTCACCTTCTTAGACTCAACTCTTTCTGGTCCACTATTCTTTAATATACAAAAAATGATTAATAATAAATAAATAAATAAATAAATAACAACTCCCTATATTATATGATGATGCAGATTAAATGCAATATTATATATATATATATATTTAGTACTCTCAATTATTCAAGTATTCAACTCCCTACACAGCCACCAATCTCCTAATTATCTCAAGTCCCTTTGACCATTCAAAATTCAAAACAGCAAAACCAAATTGCAAACCAAAACCTCTTCCTTTTACTCATCTCTTCTCCTTATTGGAGAGCTTGCATGGTCTTCCTTTTTTGGTGTTATTAGTTCTAATCCAATGCATCAACAACACTTACTCTTCCCATTCCTCGTCCTCCTCCTCTTCTCATGTCTCCTCTTCACCTCTTCATCCCAAGCAACCTTTCAACGTTACCTCGACTGCCTTCCAGTCCCATTCACTTGTGGAGGTCTCCATATCAACATATCCTATCCTTTCCGCATAGATAGCAGGCGTGACTACTGTGGCTATCCAGGCTTCTACCTCAACTGCACTAACAGCAACACCACCCTGACAATCACCATGAGTAACACCTTGTACATAGTCAAGGACCTTGATTACTTCAACCATATCATCACCATCATGAACTCAGACTTTTCCGGCCATCCCTGCCCCATTGACATACGCTAATACCACCACAGACACGACCATCTTTGAATTCTATGATCGAAACCAGATTCTCAATTTATACCTTAACTGCTCTTCACCATCAATCCCACCCTCTCTAGTGAGCATTCCTTGCTTGTTAGAGGAGACGGGTAATCACTCTTACTTTAGTTTATTGAGTGATGGCCTTCAAGGTTTCATTCGAGAGTGCTCATCGACCGCGATGATACCAGTGAAGGAGGGGGAGGCTGATAGGCTATCTAAACAATTTCTACGGCCTTCGGGTGACGTACTGCAGGAGGGGTTCATGTTGAAATGGATAGCCGGGAGAGGTTGGTGTAGCTTCTGCATAAACTCCGGCGGTGTTTGTGCCTACGACGGCAACAATCCCTTAGACCAAACATGCTACTGTCCTTATGGTTCAACCACTGGCGTTTGCTCTCAAGGTACGCTCTTTATTAAATTTAATTGATAATTCATGCAGTAGTACTATCGGAATCCTTTATCTCTTTTAATGGTTATCAATACATTAATGTTCCAATTGCAAACATATGAAGAAAACTCATAATATGGGATTCATTCATTGTATGATCTAGTTGGGCCATTAAAGAGAGAGATGGATGTACATTTAGCAACTAGCTAGCTTGTGTGGGGTTTCTCTTATTCTTACACGATAGGATATTCTTTACTAACAATACCATTGTCTTTATTTCCACTTGGTTTGTGCTCCACTGGCGTTTGCTCTCAAGGTACGCTCTTTATTAAATTTAATTGATAATTCATGCAGTAGTACTATCGGAATCCTTTATCTCTTTTAATGGTTATCAATACATTAATGTTCCAATTGCAAACATATGAAGAAAACTCATAATATGGGATTCATTCATTGTATGATCTAGTTGGGCCATTAAAGAGAGAGATGGATGTACATTTAGCAACTAGCTAGCTTGTGTGGGGTTTCTCTTATTCTTACACGATAGGATATTCTTTACTAACGATACCATTGTCTTTATTTCCACTTGGTTTGTGCTCCATTCTTGCCATACATGATTGAAAATGAGACCATTATGAAAATCTTTGACAACTTTAATTATCTTAATTGTTAGGTGACAATCATCTTTACTGCTTCTTTCTTAATTTCTATTAATGTTGGTAATCTTCATGATATATCCTCGACTTTTTCTGGCGTTCTCCTCCACAATCATTCAAGTAGTGGGAGACAGGCATTTTGTGGCCATTGACTTCATTCCTTTTTCATCTTTCTTGTGGTGTTTCAATTTCTTTCTCATGATGATCATAGCCAATATTCATCAATCACATCATTGTTTTGTCTCCAATTTCCATATATACATATTTGTTTTTTCTTATATCTTCCAGTTCTCTAAAACTAGTGAAGACAAAAGTTAACTCCGACTCTGAAGGTTAGAAAATTGAAGTTCATTGCAACCGTTTGGTTCAAAGAAAGTGAGAACAATTTTCTTTGGATTCTGACCTCTGACTTGGAAAAAAACTTGTGTTATAGGTTTTCCTCGTTATTTACTAGTTTTTTTTTTCAATTTTTTTTTATTGATAGGCATCAAACGTCCCATTTAAGAGATTGTCAAAGGGATAGATAGTTACGAAGGTGCACTAGTTACGGTAGTTTACAGAATCTTTTAGAAAAAAATCCCCCTTGCCCTGCAACCCTGAAGAGGTGAAACCACTATTTCTCGCACATGGGACTCACACCCTAAACCTATGAATAATATTGATGAACAATATTGAACCTATTGCCTTTAATCTTAGCACTCTTGTGTCGTGTCATATTATTAGGGTTATCCAATTTATGATTTATTAGGAAAAAAATAGTTAATATCAGTTTAAGATTGTTTTTCCTAATAAATGGTAACAAACACACCTCATTTAAGGAGTGTCAAAAGGATAGATATATACGAAGTACACCAGTTACTGTGACTTAACGATCCGTTTGGGATTTATCTTGAGAAGAGAATTAACAACTGGGGTAATGAGGACGCTCCCAAAATGATATATCAAGGACCATAATTCCACAATAGTAAATCTTCCCTTACCATGCAACCCTATAAGTATAGAAAATACGATTTCTCCCACAGATGACCTATACTAGGTCTCAATATACAATGAATGAAAAATACTCTACAATACTATATCATATGAATATTGAATGAACAATATTCTACAATACTATGTTGTGTGAACATTTGAATAAATAATACCTGCCCATTCACTACCAAAATGTCTTACCACTATACCATACTAATGTCGGCTTAGTTCTAATATTTCAATAACAAATGTTTTATCAACTCATCATCCATATATCATAAAATGCAATTAATTTTGCAACTTGCTTAGCACCCTTATCCTATCAATTTTTATTTAGGTATATTACCCGACAAGTTCTTTTGCAAGTTGCCTTTTTTAATCTAGCTTAAGTACTTTTTTATATTAGCTTGATTAAGTTTGGACTTTGACCATATTAATAAGTTGACTTATAATATCTTCAAAATGATGTGAGATCTAAAAGAAAAGTTTGATGACACACTCAAACTAGAAGTCCAACTCGATCGATAAGGCTTTTATAAGCTAATTTTAGTTTAACTTCATTAGTTATAACCATTTTTGAATAATAGATGACAAACGCCTTTTTTATATGAATATAAACAGCGATCAAAGCAGATCTTAGAATCCGGATGTACGATGACATATACGATGTATGAGAATAGTAGAATAATCCCGGGTGAACAATATATGAGACGAGTCACGGTGACCCAAGTCTTTGTCGGGGAGGATTTGAACCCATGACCTCCCCTTTATAATTTGGTGTCATACCATTGGGCTATCCAGGTTGTTTTATGAGGAACAGTACACCATTTTTATAACCATGATTGTTTTATATCAAATTCATATTAATTCCAATTGTTCATCCGAGGAAAATCCACTAATTATTGATGTAAGAATATGATATGCTAGGATGATTTATATATAATTAACATAGATTGGTAAATATTCATTGAGGTTGACAACCAGGTTTACCTCTACATAGGACATTTAGTATTTCATTTATTTCTGAAGTTAAAAATTAAGCACTTGTATCATGTTAGTATGTTACTCATTTGCTTTTCTAAAGAAAAAAGAAAAAAGAAAAAATGCACAATTTTTACTTTAACCAATTTATTTAAAATTTTATGAGGAAAAATATGTGATTAAAATAGTGAGATCTCAAACTTTTTATTTTTTAATTTTTTGCTTTTTTTAAATTACTCTCAGACTACTTTTAAAGTTTTTATTCTCAAACTTTTAAATCTTTGTCCCATCCCTTTTTGTGAGAATTTTATTTATTAGGTAAAAGATATTAGTTGAGAATATTTAAATTAGAGGAACCAAAGTATAACCTAGTGGTTTCCTATCTTATTTGTGTTTGGGAAACCTCGAGTTCGAAACCTCTCAAATATAATGCAAAAAAATAAAAAGGTGTTTGTCGTCAATTTGTAAAAAAAAAAAATTAAATTAGTCTTAGCAATCAAACCAAATTTCAGAAACAATTCATAAAATAATTTTTTTAGAAATTGATTAAAAAAACTTACTATATATAATTATTTATTTATTTATTTTGTTACTGCTTTTTATTTTTTTCAATTTTTTTAATAAAAAAGTGATTTAATTATTTTTTAAAATTATTTATTAAAAATCTATTCTTTTAAAGCTACGAATTGATTTTAAGAAAAAACTTATGCATCAATAAATGTATATATATACACAAATGAAATGTTAGAAAGTGGAACAATAACATCCTTCAAACAAGCGCATGATATATAGTAACAAAAGCAATGCCCATAAAAAGTAAGAGGTCCACTTTAAAGTGTAGTGTAATAGGTATAGTTTGTAAAATACTTAATGAGTTTTTGACACATGTAATAAAAATATATTAAAATATAATAATTTTTTCATAATATCTTTTTTTTTTTTATTAAATTATTCATCTTAGAACAAGTGTCAAAAATCTAATGATGAACTACACGAACTACACATATTGCACTTTACTTAAGTTTTTTTCCAAAAAAAGGAGTAATAGAATTATAGTTTATTAGTTTTTCCACACAGACAAAGCATATTAAGCATCTTTGTATAGTAAAATGATATCTCACTCTCCTTTCAAACAAAAGTCCAAGGCTGAAATTTCTTTCAATTGAAAAATTAAAAATTTGTTACTTATTCACAATTATCAATATATGTACTGAGAGAGCAAGCATGAATAATGTAACTAATTATTTCTTATAATTATTAATGGTCTAGATCGATATTGGACTTATATCCCTTCTATAGTAACATTTTATTTTTATGTGGCTATTCATATTATCAAACAACAAGCACTTTTCTAGTAATTAGATAAGATTTAGCTATCAAAATCATTATAAAAGCAATTATATTCATTCAACTTGAGACTTATATTTTGAGGAAACAACAACTCTAAAATAGATCATATGGTTTGATCACTTTAGAGTTCACATCCAAATTAAACACTTGGTGTTGTTTATTCAACAGCTTGTCAGCTACCTTTCAGAACACCTGAATTAGGTATGCATGTATATATATATATATATCTTCAAAATCATTTATTGGTCTTTTATTTTGATTGTAAGAGTAACATGGTTCTTTTTTTTTTTTGTAAAATAGATAATATTGACTATCATAAATAAAACATTATGTCTAATTTCAATTAAATTCATTCCAACTATAGATATGCATGTCTATGTATAGACATTTGAAGAACTAATTAGAAAGGAAAATTAGTGAATAGTGATTATGTGGGAAATTGAGTTCAGCGAACCTGTGATACATAGTTTTCATATGGGCCCATTAAAATATATGTTGGACCATGTCAAACATTGAAAAACAAGGAAAATGTTGGTAGGTGCATGAGCTGTCCTGGCTCCAAAATATTTTATCATCAAAGTTTGATAATTATATCCATAAACAAGTTTTATAATTAGATGGTTTTATTAACCCCAACTCAATTCCAATTAATGTGTATTAAGCTCCAGATCATCTATTTTTGGGCTGCACATACTGGTGTTGAAATTAACCCTTGATATTAATATAAGGGGTTAATTAGAATCATTTTCTGTGTTAAGACACGGTTAATTTAGAGGTTAGGGAGGGGCTTGATTACTTAGCCACCACTCAGCTGCCGTTGAAGAAGTTGAGAGAAGGCCGAGAAGGATAGTTCAAAAGCAAGGACCCACAGTGTTAGAATCCTGGGGCGTCACGTACCAACCGCGTGTAGACTAAGTCGCCGCTGTGGACTTTGAACTATCTGCATTCCTGACGCAACAGATGTCCCCTCACCGAAACCACGCCATCCAATCCCTTATGCGCTGATTTCAAAAGGATTTCTTTTCGGTCTGTGAATCCTAATCATCTAGAATAATGAAATTAGAATACCATATAATTTGAAGCAATTGCTCACCAGCTATCTATAAACAAACGTCTCATATATGATATATATCACCTCCCACTGTTTGTTTAGCCTGGAGAGGAGCAAGAACTAAGAAAGGGTAATTGCTCTGTTTTTAGTTGTAGACAAGATGAAGAGAAGCGTAACATATCACTTTCTACTCTTCGGTCCCTTGTTTCCCTTGCTACTTTTCTCTTACTCATTCGCTCAGCCATCCTTGGCGCTAGACACAACAGAGCAGTACCGTGAGTGCAACGCGACGCGCATGCTCACCTGTGGTGATATTCACACCGAGATCAAGTTCCCTTTTTGGACAGAAGATCGGCTGGATTACTGCGGTCATCCAGGCTACCAACTCACATGCGACCCTGAAAATAAGACTCTGTCGATGAACATCGGTGATAAGTCATATCATGTAAGGGAGAGGATTGACTATGAGAACCAATCCCTGGCCCTCATAGACGCAGATCTCTCGGCCGCCGTTACTACCACCAGTTTTTGCCGCCCTGAAAAGATTACAAACACCACCACCAGCAGACTCGAATTATCCTACTTGACATACGGAGACAACGACATTAATGTCATCTTGTATCTCAACTGCAGCATCTCCACCATCCTGAATCTCAATAAATTCTTCCCCATCCCCTGCACTTCTTATTTCCCTGATTTCTTCGGACAGAAGGCGTTCTTCACGTTGGCAAAGGAACATATAGAATTCCCTGAGAATGAGCAGTGCAACGTGACCGTGTTGATTCCGGTGTATGATCAATTCAACCTGGGTGATTTTATAACTGGAGCGAAAAATTTTAGTGATGTGCTGAAGGCGGGGTTCGGTGTGAAGTGGACCATCGGGCAGGGCTGGTGCGACGACTGCACAAAGTCCGGTGGGCTCTGCGGTTCCAATGACATTAACCCGGCCTGCTTCTGTCCAGTCGGCACCACGACTGTCGGCACCATCTGCAGTCACGGTATTAACGTCCTGGCTCTTTCTTCTTTGTTTCCTTTCTTGATCTTTTTAGTGGCAAGAGATGATCATATTAGGGATTCCGGATCTCGTGTTCCATTTGTTTGCTAGTGAATTAGATAGGCAATGTTGTTTGGGTAGTGGTAAGTGGTGAGATGATTGCTGATCATTTTGGGTTAGGTGTGAATGCGAACTTAACGTTTCTTCCTTTTGCCATTGAAAAATCTCTTGTCATTCTAATATTTGAATTGAAATAGATACTCGTTCTATTAAGTTTGGGGTAGATAAGAAGCGAAAAACCTCAGCGATTTTTGGTTTAGGAAAATGGGTTGCCGTCTTAGTGAAGTCATCTTGAGGAAAAGAACACCCAAATGGTGAGTTTTTCAAGTTGATTGAGAATGATGTTTGGGGCCCTGCTTGGATGTCGATTTTAATTGCATGCAATCTCAGAGGACATGGTAAGATTAAATTTTTATTTTGCAATGTGGATTAAACTTTAAAAAAGTTTTCAATAAAGGGTTTGTTTGGTATCAGGTGATCAGGGAAGAGTGAATATAGATAAGGCTGAGCAAATATACAATTGGATTAGAGTAAAAAAACAATAAACTATTCTTTTTTACTTTATATATATAAACTAGAGGAATAGTTCCCGGAATAAGCTAACAGAAAAGAAGAGTAAATTTAGCATTCGTGTAAACTAGAGTAAATGGCATTACAAATGGTGCCTGAAATAGTCCCCGGAATAATTTAGAGTAAATGGCACCATGAGTAAATTTGTTGACAAGTATATTAACTTTTGTATTTGTTGTTTGCTATTTAGCATTATTTTATTTATTTATTTATTTTATTTTTTTTGAAAAGATGGATAAACCACTTCAATTATGATTTATTGAGCTTTAAAAAAATTTAAAAATATTATTCCAATAAATAGGTAGATGTATAATTAAATACATGTATTTACTTTTTTATTTTCACTTTTATAAATGGATATATGCTTGTATTTGGATTTGATAGTAAAGTTTTCATCACAATTATTTTTTAATTATTTAAAAAGGATAGACCACATTCCTATTTCATCACAGTTTATATTAAAAAAATCTATAATTGCCCTTGATTTAATTCCCATGACCTTTTGCTAATGAACCAAGCCTATATGCAATTTATTGTTTCCCTAGTGCTTCGTTTATCAAGTTTGTGTGGTTATCCAATAGACAGGATAATTTTGTTACTTTAAATAACCTCCCATAACTTTCAGATGTTTGTTTTTTAGGCCCAAAAACACTTTAAAATAGATGGAGTATTAATTTAAGTACTTAGATCTTGACTATTGCCATTGAATTATAATAATAATAATAATAAGGGCAAAAATTAACTATTTCAAAAATTGCCTAATAATATTTATAAAAGTTAACTATTTGTACTTAAAATAATATTGTATCGTGTGTATAAGGGCAAAAATGTAATATCTTTTGTTTTTCTGTTATTTTTTTCAATAAAATTGTGGTTTATTCACATTTATTTTTAAAAAAATGTAAGAACAAAAAATAAAATAAGTCTTGCAAGTAAATCACCATATTGTAGTTCCATTTTTATAATATAGATGACTAACATGAAAGTATGAATTTGTAACTCTAATATAAAATGACAATAGATTGATTATATTTTTATTTTGACATCTATATTAGGAAAAAAATAGTTAAAAAATTATTACATGATTTTAAGAGAATAAATAATATTTTTTTTCTTGACTGCAATGAATAGGGATTTATAATTTTTTTTAAAATAATAGGGCGCCTTTTTCTATGAATATAAACAATACTCGAAGGAGGGATTTGAACCCATGACCTCCTCTTTTACACCTTGGTGTCATATCATTGGGTTATCTAATGGTTGACATGGGGATTTATAAATTGATTTGTGATTGATATTCTCAGGAATATTTTATTTTTTTTATATTGTGAAATAAAAAACAATCACATTCACAAAGAATTTGTGAATATTTTCTCATAATATTGTGTTAAATGTATTTGGGGAATGTGATTTATCCAACTCTATATAAATAATTAAAAAGAATTGTGTTGAGTTGGGCCTAAATTTTATTTTTTCTTTTTATAACTACAAGAAAATGAGGCCTAACAAAACAAGAAGAATTGAAGAAACAGAACAAGATGCTAACTCTAGTTGGGCCAATTTAAAGCCCAGATTTTTTTTTTCTTAGTTATAATATTGGTTTAATTGCCGTCCCTATAATTTTGTATTTTTTACCTTTTTAGTCTTATAATATTTTTAAATATAATTAAATCTTCATATTTAATCGAGTTGGGTTGTTTTAGTCCACGATAATATTTTTAAGTACAATTGACTCTTTACAATTTACACTTGCCCATTTATACCGCAAATTAGAATGATCCAACTTTAACTAAATATAAAGACTTAATTATACTTAAAAATATTATAATGATTAAAAAAAAATAGAAAAATACATAATTACATGGACTTGTATAGTAATTAAACCTATAATATTAGATTGATGAGATGGGTAATATATACATAGACAATGGTTACGCATATAATATGGTCCATTAATAGTCCAGCAAGTCAAGTCTCGAGGCATGGCCGAGAAATTTTCGATGACTTGCGCGGTAAGGTTGACTAGTGCCTGAAAGTATTTTGCACGGTGGTTGCTGGTGTGGAAAAGGAATGCATCACTGAGTTCTCCTGCAAACATCACTCACCAACCACGTTGACTAGACTCTAGAGCCAACCGTCGACTTTGAACTCTCTCTTTTCTATCGGAACTCTGAAGCATCTTCTTGGTTATTTAATAACCAACTTTGTCCTCCCACCGAACTCAGAAACATATAATTTCTTAATTTACTCACGCATATGGCGCTGCTGATTTTTAGTCTTCTAGAATCGCAGAACATTTGAAGCAATGGGTGCCTAGCTATTATTGTATTTGAGGATTAATCAATCCCCTTTCTCCTAAGTTCAGCTTCATTTGTGGGCACGTGCGTGAAAGCACTGGTCCTTAAGAAACAAGATGCGGGGAAGCCAAAGTTGCTTCTTCAACTGGGGCTCTACTGTCATCTCTCCTTTGTTTCTCTTGTTTCTCTCTCATTCATTCCGGCCTTCCTCCACACACCCACCGGTACCCACCAAACCAGGAGAGTACTTCTCAGCAGACTATTACAATGAGTGCGCCAATAGCCTTCCCTTCCATTGCGGCAACATCATGACCGACGACATCAAGTACCCTTTCTGGACATCTAATCAGCCGTCTTTCTGTGGTCATCCTGGCCCTGGCTTCGAACTCACATGCGCCAAAGGCATGTTGTTGTCCATCCAAATTGGTAATAAGAAGTACCATGTAATGAAGGGCATCAGTTATCGAGACCGAGTCCTTCAACTCCTGGATTTTGATCTTCTGCTCGATGGCCCTTCTTGCCCTCAAAAGATGAGCAATACCTCCTTTGACTTTTCCCTATTCACGTACCCAGATGATAATCAGGATACCAACCTCACCGTGTTCCTTGATTGCAGTAGCCCCCTCTTCATGGATTTCCTCTTCCCCACCCAATGTTATAATAACGGGTTCTTTGGGCACTACTCGTACTTCACGTTGCAGAGCTTCGGCCAGAAATTACCTATGCATGATCTCTTAGCCAATTGTGACACCACTGTGTTGCTTCCGGTGTCTAATTTGAATTTTAGTCCTGAGACCTTCCGAAATGGGACCATGAACTTCTTCGAGGCATTCGAGGTTGGCTTTAACCTCACTTGGACTGTCGACCAAGGCTGGTGCGAAAACGAGTGCCTCAAGACCGGTGGAATCTGCGGGTCCGACCCAAATGGCACCAAAGCAAACGCGTGCTTCTGTCCCTCCGGCACCATGAGTAATGGAACCTCCTGCACTGGTAACCATTTCTCATTCTCAATTTCCTTTCCCTCTTTTCCAGAGCTTAGCAATACTGCCCTGATCATGGAACTATATACCTTCAGGGCCCTTGCTTTTAAGCTGATTGCGTTTATTAGACCAATAGTTTGTTGTCGTTGATGACTGGTCCATATCGGTAACAATGTTTTTGGGAGTAGTTGAGGTCAGGGCTGAGAAAGGAGATAATCATGCAGGGATATTAAATGTGAACTTCTTTCTGAAATTCTTTGGTTGCTCCATCATCCATCATTTTTTTTTTAATAAATGTGAATAAACCACTTTCAACATCCATCATATCTCTCAGCTTTGAACTATTCCCTCTCACAGTGATTATTTTTTTCTGAAATTATTTTTTCTCTGACGTAAACTTACCATAGTAGTTGACTAGGTCTACGCGTCTTGTGTGGAATAAGAACTGCAGGTCATACACGCGATTCACACATACTTGGAAGTAGTTGATGATGATGATATTGACGTTTTGACCTCTTCCTCGCATGTAACCAGTAGGAAAGGAAGACTTACACAGTAGTGTCACTAACCACTGCATGTATACTAGCACTTTACTCATATTAATTGGTTTGATGCTGATATTGGGTATACCAGTTGCAATGTAATAACGGGGAAAGAGTCACACAACGATTCAGTGAATGCTCTTTTCCTCTGTGACGAGGAGCCCCCGCCCCAACCACCCCGCGGAGTATACAAGCCATAGGAGCACGCAGTAGTTAATGTCATGAGTAATTGGATGTGAGAGAAGATAAAGCATGCTTTGATGCATTTCGCAAAGCTAGTCATTAATTACTTTCTGAATAGGAAATCAGATTTGAGCATAATAAATGCAGTAACATGCACAACATGATTGCGCACAAGATTACTTTATTCGAAGTTTGTTTCTTCACCTTCAGGTTTGTGTTTCTCTACTGAATTTTATGCCTGTCAGTATACTATAGGTAATCCATCCAGTTTCGACTTCCAAAGGAATGAGCTGTACTTCAACTATTCTTTACTACAAATCCTTTCTAACCTCTGTGTGCATTTGATTCTGCAGGGAAGAGCAACAGGAACAAGATAATTATAGGCAAGCAAACAGCCTTTTTGATTTTAGTACTCATCACATCTAAGTCAATGTTGTACTCATTATTCTGAGAAAATATCATCCCCAGGTGTCGTATTAGGAGTTGCAGGAATCTTGGCAATTTGCTGCTTATGGTTGTTGTACTCACGCAGGAAGAGGAAACAGCGCTCCTCTTCCACTCTCCTTGGTAGATCATCCCCTGAAGAACCTTCATCCATGAAAGACGTTGAATATGGCAGCAAACTGTACCCAACACACATATTCCGCTACGAAGAGCTACAGGAAGCCACCAGTAACTTTGCTGAAGCCAACGAGCTAGGCGATGGTGGCTTCGGCACTGTCTACAAAGGTACCCCAATGCCTCTCCATCTCTACAACCATCCCACCACCTACTTGTTTCATCATTTGTACTAAAACTATGAACACATGTAGGCAAACTAGGAGACGGGCGCACAGTGGCAGTGAAGCGCTTGTATGAGAACAATTACAGGAGAGTCGAACAATTTGCAAATGAGGTTCAAATCCTCTCTGGGCTGCGTCACAATAATCTTGTCAGTCTTTATGGCTGCACTTCTCGCCATAGCCGTGAACTTCTTCTTGTCTATGAGTTTGTGCCTAATGGCACAGTTGCTGACCACCTTCACGGCGACCGGGTTCAACAAGGATCACTTCCATGGTCTGTTCGGATGAGTATTGCCATTGAGACAGCTGATGCTCTGTCTTATCTCCATGCCGTTGACATCATTCATCGAGATGTTAAGACTCACAACATCCTTCTTGACAATGACTTCCATGTCAAAGTTGCAGACTTTGGCCTCTCAAGGCTTTTTCCGGCTCATGTTACTCATGTCTCTACTGCTCCACAAGGCACACCAGGATATGTCGACCCGGAGTATCATCAGTGTTATCAGCTAACTGGTAAGAGCGATGTTTATAGCTTTGGGAGTAGTGTTGGTTGAGCTTATATCATCGAAGCCTGCTGTTGATATCACCCGTAGTCGCCATGAGATCAACTTGGCCAACATGGCCATCAACAAGATACAAAACCGTGAACTAGACCAGCTGATTGATCCAGCTCTAGGGTATGATACAGACTACGAAATTAGGAACATGATCACAATGGTGGCAGAGTTGGCGTTTAGGTGCTTGCAGACAGATGGAGACTTGAGGCCTTCTATAAAAGAAGTGTTGGAGTCGCTGCTAGAGATTGAGAAAAGTGGCTCTAAGACTCTGGAAACTGATGCTCCGACCAGAGATGTTGATCGGTTGTTGAAGAGCCTGCCGCCGGACTCACCAGACACTGTTATTGATAAATGGTCTAGCAAGGAAACAACTCCTAACACCAGCAAGTAACACACCAATAATGAAAGCAGTATGTAGAGAGTAAGCTGCAGGAATGAGGGAATGTACATAGTAGATATATAGAGTATCTATTGATTCCATTGCATACATACATATAGAGATATTCATAGGTTTCACTTCTCTTGTTTATTTTATAGTTTTGTCTGTTCTGCCATGTGGTAGCAGGGTTTGTGGCTCATGCTGTTCCAAGTGTTCTGATAAACTAACTGCAGAGGTCTGTGTTGTTTGGCTCATGGCTTATAGATAGAGCAAATATTGAATCAAGACTTGAAACATCTATAATGGAGGCAAACAGGAATTTCTTAGCTAGTGATAAACAGTTAAATCACATAATATGAACTGCTATGAAACTCGATGAGCAACAATTGGGCACGTCAATCAGGCAGTCATGTGGATGCCCGTATTAGATTATGAGTTGTGGGTTGAGACTTGAGAAACATTGTAACTAGGATCAGACATGAACGTGTAGGAGATGTCAAAGTCAAACATGTACCATGTGCAGACTTATATTCTGAAGATTTCATTGATGATATCAAATGACTATTATTTTTTTTTTAAAATGCTCAAAGTCTACCATTGCATGATTTAAACTCTCTTTCTCTCTCTCTGTGTCTCTCTCTCTTTCTCACACACCACACACACGCACATGTAAATTGATTGATGCATGCATCTTAGTTTTCCAAGGCCTTTTTCACACTTAAATCTAGTATAATTCCTCCCAAAAGTATCTTTGTTTCATGTGATATTTCATCTCTCTCGATTAACTTCTTCAGCTCCTCCACGGCAACCTTTTCTTTACCACCACTAAGTATTCTGTACATATGTTCATTGTGGAACAACAAAGAATGATTAGAAAAAATCATTATTTTAGATGAGAATATCTTTCTGTTGTTGATTATTTGTGAACTCAATTGAAATTCTTATCTGATCATGGTTGCTGAGACTAAAAAAGTTCAATAATGAAGCCTGAATCTCAAGACATAGTGATGAGAGAGTCATACCCATTTAGCTTGCAAGCAATGTGAGAGTCAGCAAACTGCTCAGCACTACGAAGGCTAAGAGCCTCACAAAGCTTGATGTAGTCCCTCTGGAGGTAATACTTTTGATGATGACTCTCTGCCATGTAAAACTCTCCATTGTACTTCATGGAGCAAGGCAGAATCTTAGTGACAATCCTCCTATTCAACTTCATTTGTTGCTGAACCTTAGACTCATGAGCTTGTTTCTTCTCCTCTTCATTTCCATAAAAGATTGTAGATCTATAGTGTGTGCTAACACCAAACTCCTGTAACATAACAAATCCAATTCCTTTTGTATATTGAATCTTATATGCTTCAAAATCAGATAAAAATACTCAAAACCTGATTACCAGGTAGGCCTTCTTTGTAGGATCATGGCTTGTCCAGAAGACATTAAGCAGGGATCGGTACGATGTTTTTCGCTTGTCATAGATTACTCTAACAGCCTCTGTGTGCCCAGTTTTCCTCTCCACAACCTACAGAACACATCTACTTAGATGACAATCATCTTATCTTCAAAGTTTGGATCAGAAGGTATCAAAAACAAACTCACCTCTTTGTATCTAGGCTTTACCAATGATCCACCACAGTAGCCTGTAGCTGTTCTCATGACACCATCTGCACACCCAAAAGCTGATTCCAAATCCCAGAAACTATCTGCAACAAGCATCTCACATGTCAATGAAAGCAGAGAAAACCATGCATTCAAACACAAAAAAACACACAAACCTGCAGCAAAAATGACCTCTCTGAGGAATTCCGGTGGCGGGAGCTGATCAGAGTTTGGAAAGATGCAATCATCATGGACTTGAGCCTTGGATTGTGCTAGTAGTTTATACATCACTGGAGTTTTCTTAGGTTTCACTTATCTACATGCATTTACATATAGGCATAGAAGAGGCTTCATAAGTGCAGAGTCTCTGGTCATTTGTACACTTAGTTGTTAGCTGGAACTGCAGAAAAACCGTGTTTCCCTGATTTTCTTTCCTATAGGCTTGTTGGTTTCATACAGTGAGAAAGTATTTCCCAAAAGAAGCAAAATTATTTAATTAATTCAAAGAAAGTGATTTTTGGTTGGAAGGAAGTTAGTGTATTTGATGTCGAGCATTTCTGCTTTTATTTCATTCTGCACATTGTTTGTGCTTATAGATCACTAAGTTAATTACTAATTTTATCAATGGCCTCCTTCCATATGTGGGGTTGAATAAAGTGGATTTAAAAATATACATATATAATTTACCGTTAGAGGTCCATATCAAACCCTAAAGACCTGGCTTTCTTGCGACTTAGATTTGGATTTTTGCTGTGACAGACACCGAGTCATGGTCTTTATGTTTCTTAGGGTTCTTTCATATTACATATGTTCAAGATATGTTCAAAGAGTTCTCATGCATTCCCATCTTATCAATTTTTATTTTTTTATTTTTATTTTTTACAACAGGGCACAAGTGCCTCTCCATATAAGAAATTTGTTAAGGGACATGCGGGTATAGTAATGCATCAATAATGATGGTTTATCGATCCCCAAAAACTTATTAATTATGTCAGACGGCACATAAGACAATGAAAATTCATCGCACACACGCCAAAAAGATTTGCAAAAACCATATCAAACTAATAAATCTTTTCTACTATGTAATATAACGCCTCCCATAAAAGATCCACCCCGAATCTATTTAAATAGTATCGTAAACAGTATCTAAACCCAAAATCAGTGTATGAAAAGGACTGTTACACCTTATCATCTCTATGTTCTTGACAACTAGTGGCATTTCTATTTCTTTTCATTTATTTAGTATATGCAGTGGCAATTTCCATTTCATTGACTTCAGTTGTCGTTGCCAGGATGACATATTTCAACGGTTTCACTTCCATTAACAATATCTGCAGCAATTATTCCACATTTGTCCAAACTGAGATGAATAAAAACGCTGGCCCCTAATAGACAAGAATTTACAAATTGAAACTGGAGGCAGTTCTCAAACTTGCAAGATTTTATTCTATTCCTAAAGAAACATTAAACAAATATTCAGTCACCATCCCTCTAAAACCACATTTGAACCTGTGATACATTTCTGCCATATGTTATCATTCACATTTATGCCATTTCAACACTTCATGAAAACATATTCTTTCAATTTTTCAGGCAACAAAAGCACATGAACCATCTTTCAGTTTCCAATTTTTTGAACATACAACATGGAGCAATCAACAACCTGAGTGATTGACTTGACTCAGACCGCTAATCCGCTTTATGCAATAGGACTGGTATAAGAAAATATACACAAGATGGTATATAATTTGGCTCCTAAGCTACATACCATTTATTCATGAAGATTTTCTTCTCTTGTTTACGTCAATAAGATCAACGATCATTCATCACTGAACTTTCTAAGCTGGTTGCCAAAACTTGTTGCTGATGATGATTCAGGAATGTCACTGTCTGCATTTGTATAAGCTGAAGTCCAAAACGCAGTCTGTTGACTTTGATCATTGATGTTAGCCTGTGTTGTACCCATGCGGGTTCTTCCGGTATTCCAGTGACTGACAGTCGACACAAATTTCTTCAGATGTCTTATGTACTCAGGGTAAAGTTCGACGTTGCAATGGCCAGCACCTTTAAGCCAGAGTGGCTCATATTTTTCTTTGCAAAGCTCCCAAAGTTGCTTCCCATGGGAGCAATCAACAACGTCATCTGCTGTACCCTATGAAAGAGCAAGACACCAACTTGCATTATCACTGTGCTACATCATCATTATTCTAAATCAAAAGTCACAAACAGAATAAGAAAATCATGTTGAGAGTATCATATCTTCCATTGTTGTTTCACCAGCATTCAGATATCTATTTCCTTGCTTGCTTCTTGAGAATCAGTTAGCATCTTTCCACGAAAAAATTTCAGCCATTACCAATTAAGGATACTTACCATAAATTGCCACATGATCACAACAATATCAATCATTTTAGTCCAGCTTATAAACAGCATTCTCTTTCAGATGAAAGAAATATAAGCATCTCAACCATAACCAAGCCACATACATCCTGCATGTGCATCATGGTCTGTTTCTCTACAGTATTAAACACTTTTTTACCATCTACACCAAGTTCAAATCATTCAACAAATATTGGTTTCTTAGTTCTTGCATAAACACGCTTTTCCATGTCATCACAATTTTGACCAGAAGTAAAAAAGAAGCCTCCCAAACACAAGCAATTAACAAGCACAACCTAAAACATAACAAAGTCATAAATAATTCAAAAAAGACACTCTGAAGCCAAATGAAGTTACATATATACGACAAAGCGAAAAAACGACAAGAATAAAAACATAGGAAAGTAACCAATATGAAGGAAAAGGTAACACTTACATGAATAACCAGAACAGGACAGTTCACCAAGCCAATTTTGTCGACATTCTGCATGATGAAAGAAATTGTCACCCACAAGCATTTGTTGTAAGTAAAGTGAGAAACTAAAAAACAACCTTATAAATGTCAAACCAATATGAGCGTTTGACAGGACTTAGCACTCGGAGACCAGAAAGGATGCCACTATGCAGAACCACAGCTCTTAAGTTCGGAAGACGCGAGGCAAGGTCAACAGTTGGACCACTACCGACAGATTGGCCATATAGAATTAGATCCTCATCTTTTGCAGCATATTGTGTCTTCACACAATCATATACTGCTTCTATGTCTGCATATGTGTTATACTCACTGGGCTGTATGGTACACAAATGTACATTTATATCAAGCATTGGAGTAATCGCATATCCAGCAATTTCACTGACAATGTTCAAAATAATATGGAAATCATGACCAACATAAGGAGCAAGTTATGTATCCAACCTTGCCAGTAGATTGCCCGTATCCAGAATAGTCATACCTGAAACATAGGCAATAAAAACTTGAGTCTATGAGGTAAACAACCAATCAAAGCAAATGTATGGATAAAGCTTTCTTATTCTTTTAAATCTTCTGCTTTCCCTCAACGCATACAAAGCATAAGCTACATTCTTAATTGCAACATTGATGAATTGATTCACGGAAAAATAAATCAATTGAAGCAAAAAGGTTGATATCATACATCCATACGTTGCGATCATTCCCCAAATTCTCCATACACGAGAAAGATCCAAACTTTCAAGCCAAATTAACAAGAAATATGTAAAAGGAATTCAGAGAAGGCAAGCAAAATTAAATTTTGAAATCAAATTTAGGACGTACGCCATGATATTAACACGGAGGTGTGCACTAAGCTCAATGAAGAGGTCAAACATCTGGCCGATATCCGCAGCGTTGCCATGAGAGTAGAGCAACGTACCCTTAGCCCTATTGTTCTTTAAATATACCGCAATGATCTCGCTCCCCCGGCGTGTCGGTAGCCTCAGCACCTCAATTCCGTCCACCTTCCTCACAATCACTGACGAGATCTCCGGAATTACCAGCTTCCCGCTTTGCTCATCGGTAACCACATGGTACGACGGAGGGGTCGGAGGGAAGAACGCGAACTTCGCTGCTATCGACGATGTCACCCCACCCATCTCCCTCGATCACCGCTTCGATTCATAGATCTTTGTTTCCCCTTCGAGTTTCTCTCGCGTGAGGTTTTAGAGAGAGAGAAAAATAGAGGATGGAGAGAGAAGAGGAACTCGGTGGAGCCGTCGTTAATGGCGGAGATGTCTAGAATGTATTGTATTGAAATATCCAGGATCCACCGTAGAATTGCATCGAGATCAGTAACCAAAGTGGATCTCGAGGTTCTTTTGCGGTTGAGATAATGGATGTGACGTAGCTCTCTTACATCAAGAGAAATCTGTGGGCCCGACATGGGGCCCAAAGAGAAACGGTTTCTGAAATAAAAATATTAAAAAAAATTATATTATTGAAATATTTAAAAAAATAAAAATATAAAAGAAGATAAAGTGAAGATACCTCATTACCTCCGGGAGAGCCAGAACAAGCTTCTCCTTTATCCTTTTCTATTTTTTATTAATTCATAAATTGTTAAAAATAAATAATTATTTTTCTAATTTGGGAGTATATGACTTTGCATGAAATTTTTTATAGGATCTATTACAGTCCCATGAATCAACTTAAATGAGGTTTATCTTTAATTAATTAATAGTTTCTTAGATTTTTAAATTAAAAAGACCAAAGTATTAACCACTAATAACCAGTTGTGCTCTACCAGTAAGTCTACCTTCATAATTATAGCAATGCCATAACTGGATATATGCATATAAAGTAAGCGGTATAAATGAACAAGAGTCACAAGTTTCCAATATAAAAAAGAGAATGAACTTGTTTCCTATATATAACTATATATATTTTCCTTGTTTACTAAAACCCTAATGGAGAGCACCAAGGGACATTCTTTGGAAATTTCCTACAAAAATAATAGACAAGCCTATGAGTGTGCTAAAAGTCACAAAAAATTGATGTTTAATCTTTTGTTAAATTATTAAGTAATTTTAACAATCTCCAAGGAACTTCCTAAACTGAGGTAGTGTTTGGATGGGGGTAATGGTTCCCCCCTTGTGGGAACCATTACCCATTCCCATGTTTGGCCAATTTTTTAGGGTGGTAATCATTACCCATGGGGGGTTACCATTAACCCCCCAAGGGTAATGATCCATTCCCCCCAATTTGGGGGGAATGAAAATTGATTGAGGGTAATGGGTATAAAATACCCATTTTACCCCTACACTATATATTAATATATTAAATAAATATAAATATATTAAATATTAAAGTAATTAATATTTAAATATAATAATCATATAATTATATTAAATAAATAAATATATTTAATATAAATGTATTAATATTAAAATAATTAATAGTTAATTATAATAAATTTTTATTTTAAATATAAATGTATTAAATATTTAAATAATTAATATTTAATTATAAAAATTATATTAAATAAATATTTATATTTAATATAAATATATTAATATTTAAATAGTTAATAATTAATTATAATAATCATATAATAATTTTATTAAATAAATATTTATATTTAATATAAATATATTAATATTTAAATAATGAATAATTAATTATAATAATCATATAATAATTTTATTAAATAAATATTTATTTCAAATATAAGTCATAAAATAATTAATAAGTAATTTAAATAATTACTTATAATAATTAAAATTTATTTAAAATATTTTATAAACAACAAAATTGATTTACTTATATTAAGGACATAAAAGTAATTTTATATCATATCTTTTCATTACTTTTCCCATTCCCAATAAATTACCTCTCTAACCAAACACCTTTTTCATTACCATTCCCTACTCATTCCTTTCTCCCCTCTTTCATTACTTCATTCCCTCTCATTCCATTACGGTAATCCAAACGCACACTGAGTGAATAAAAACAAGAGAAAGTTGACAGACAAAAGTCACAAAAAGAATTGTTTAAAATAACATATTCTCATCTTTTTAAGGGTAAATTTTTGATAGGGGTATCAAACCATAACCCGCTTTTATTTTTGAGGTCAAATCAACTTTGAATTAAAACTGCTATCTAATTTTAATTTCTTTGTTTCACTCAGATGATCACCGAGAGATTTCACTCATTTTTGACGATCCGATGTTATAAATTTCATCAACATCCCGAAATAAAAATCGCTAATCGGACAGTATATTACGCCATGCATACGTCGACAGAGAATTTTCAAAGATTTATATCATCAAAAATAGCTGAACTCTCGCAGAACTCAATCTCAGAAAACAAAAAATCGAAAGTTGGGATAACCATTTTCGATTCAAATCAAGTTTGACCAAATAATAAAAAATGACCATAGTTTGGTACACTGCTTAAAAAATTAACCCCATCTTTTAACTTTGGGCTGAATACTATTGATTTTTTTAATCCATGTAAAAGGATTCAGCCAAAATTCTATCATTTTAAAAGTTTCTTTTAAAAAGTTGAGTCTGGACTAGGAATCAGAACTATCACACAGTTTTTCCTATTAGTGGAGAATATTCTAAGTTATTTAAAGTCTTATAAAAACATGACTAAATGAGCTATCAAACATTTAAAAAAGAAAAAAGAAAAAGAAAGAAAGAACCATATTTTCTGGAAGAAAAAAAAAAAGCTTAAGAAAAAAAAAATCCAAGCCCTGTTGTGTGAGAGTTGATCCCTCCATCTCTCACTAGGGAAAAAAATACTATCATTCTATCATAAAGGTATTTGATGTAATATTTAAAATTAACTAAAATTTTTGTTTTTTTTATCATAAAAAAATGCTCTAGTTAAATATATAATGACATATTTCTCTCCTTTTTTCTCTCTTCCAAAAATGGTTTATATTAACTAATAAATTACGCTTATTTATCTTAAACAAACAATAATGCTGATTGAAAAGATTGATATATCTTTTTCTAAACTTTAATCGATGTCTTTATGCACTTATTCAAATATATATATATATATATATATTTAAAAAATGGTTCAGAGATCACTGTAACATTTATATATATTATTAAGTTTTGAAAATGCAGATTTGTGTTATAATTACTCTTGTGGATAGTCAATGTCAATACTTGTGGAAGTAAGAAATTTCCGAGTACCTAAGCAATATATTTATATTTTTCTTCATCTTGTAAAAACAAGTCTAAACATTTACTAGCTGTTTATTATTTATTATTATTTATTATATATTGTTTATTATTATTTATAAATGTGACGAGCACAATAAAAAAAACATATGCATGTACTAAAAATTAATCGTCAAACATGTACATCTTCACTTAATGAAATAAAATTTGGGATGTAAACCCACACTACAATTGGAGATCCGTTACACCATACTATTTATTAAATTTTTTTAATTTTCTATTTTATTTTTTTTATTTAGAAATTTAAACAAGCCTATGGCTACCATGAGAATTAAGTGAAGGAATATTAAAATGTTGACTCTGTATCATGTTTATTAACGGCAAATTTTTTTTTCTGTTACGCGCATATTGTAGATGTATAATAAATATTTATTTATTTATTTATTTATTTAGTTAATGTATTTTGATAATAGGGCAAGTCACCCATACTCATACTTTTCCATTAATATACTTGAACATGTATTTTATCTATTTTATTAAAAAAAAATTCAGTTATTTAAGTAACCGGCGATGAGATTCCTCAGCAGTTCTCGCGATGGCTTCGCCGGATCTAACGATGGCTTCCGGCAGTCTCGTGGCGGTGCTCGTGGAGGGTATTCTGGTAGAGCTCGTAGGAGCTCTAGATCTTTCGTCCATCCTTCTATCTCTTCACGAAGTGCCACTCCCCCTCCTCTCAATCAGACCACCCAGAATTCCTCTGTTCTAAAAGATTCTCCTGTGAGAGATGGCATCTCCTTTGCCGAAGTAGTCCGCTCTCCTCCCTCTTCTGAACCGCTGCCTCCATCCTCACAAGCTTCTCTGAAACGTCGGCGTTCTCCGGATTCTAGTGACAAATGCTTGAAGTGCTTGCGCTCAGGGCACAAAGCCGAGGAATGCCGACACCAACTCACTTGTAAACGTTGCTCTGGAGTTGGTCATTTTGCTATTCGTTGCCCTCTCCGAACCCCGCCTCATCGTCCTAACTTCAAGAAGACCAGAGTGAGATCCAAACACCCTTTTCATGAAGCCTCTCCTGATCACATCTCACAGGGGAACCCCTCAGAACTCAAGCCTCTCCTTCGAATCCCCGTGCGCTCGCACCCTGCCTACCTCCGTGTGTCTCTACCTATTACCGAAGCCATCTTGAAATCGAAGGAAGACCTGAAAAAAATGGTGGTTATCAAAGTCCTTTCCGGCAATGCCAGCACTCGCTCGCTTCACACCTCCCTCTCTCACTGCTTGGACACAAACCTCTGTGAACATATAACTCCCTTCAAAGATGACTTCATCCTCACAATGGCCACAGCTAGAGATGCAGCAATGGTGGTGAAGAGAAGCCCGATTTCTCTTAGTTCTCCTCATGGACCCCCGCCGCGATTTCTCTCTCATCGGATCGCCGACTCGGATCCCACTGTAGTCGCTGGTAACTACAACTGGATCAGAATCACTAACCTTCCTCTCCATTGTTGGAACTGGGACTCGATCGTTGAGATCCTCTGGCCAATTGGAGATCTGATATATGTGCAAAAGAAGGAACATATTACCCTGGAGCACCTGCGAACTCTGGTGAGACTCAAACCCTCGATTCACTTCCCGCTGGAAATTACGGTGGATATTGGCGTCAAAAGCTTCCTCGTCAAATTGGAGGACGACGGAGCCCACATCCTCCGGTCTAAGGTCGTCCAAGGGCCAGTGTCTCACCATCGCACTCAATACAAGCAAGCAACCTCCTGTCACAATACCATTTATGTTCCTAAAATCGACAAGGGTAAGGATCTTCTCATCTCACCTCCCGTGGAGGCCGCCGAGCCACCGCCAGTCTTGTACTTTCCCTACCACCGCTTCCTCCCGGTGAGACCGCTGAGGCCGTCCCTGGCCTCGACCCTTCTTTGAGGATCTCTAGTGGATCTCAGGGAGACGATCTCATTCCTGCTGCTGGTCGACGACTGCTCGGAAACCTCTGAGAATCCACCCGACTTCGTGGAGATCCCCAAAGAAGACGACATACATCGTTGCTCTAACAGGCCGACGTAACTGGGCCGGATCTTCACAGCCGTCCCCTCCGCCTTTGTGATGAGATCTCCACAATCGACTTTGGCTCCATGCAAGCGTCTCCTCTGCCTTGGGATAGCAACTCCAAAGATTCCTGCAAGCCAAAAGATTACTTAACTATGCCTCGAGATGAGATCTCAATTGATCACTCTAACCCTCGAGATCAGCTTCCTGATCATATCTCCACTAAATCTCTGGATCAGTTGCCTCGAGATGATCACTCTTCTGATTCTATCCCATCCTCTACTCTCAGGACGACCTTGCATCGGGATAAGCATTCCCATGATCCTCCATTAGATGCTGATTTAATTCCTAAGGATCATCAACGTTCTGATATCTCTGATTCTTCACATGGGAAGGTCCCGGTGCCTCGTGATACACATCAAACTCCCTCTAACTCTATATCTGAACAGATAACACCACTTGATCCATCATTAAAGGAAAATCTCCCGACACACCTTCAACCGCTTCCCCCGGCAATTCCAATCCCTGAGGACTACAAATGGATCTTCATTCTTGGTGGTTGGACTTTAGTGCCTTGTATCAACTCTGGGAAATTTTACTCTCAAGACCCTTTACCCCAAAATTCTCCATTAGATATTCCCTCTAATGAAGAACTTCTAGACTGGGGTGAAGATGATAATATTCTGGAGAATGACATGGAAGATGAGGACACTTTTCTTAATGAAGACAAACTCAATCATCTTGACTGCGAACCACCTCTAGATAATCCTGTCCCTGATGACTCTTGATTTTTGGAAAATCCTCCAAAAAATCTGCTCCCTGATCTTTTGCAACTTAGAAGGAGTGACAGACCCAAGAAGCCTTCTAGACGCTGGAATGAAGAAGCTGGATTTGTTCCTATTCCACCGCGTTCCTCAAAGAAAAAATTACTTGTCGATCCTCGTGAAGGTACGCCCACTCCTTTTAATTCAGTTTTTTCTTCTTGGACTGATGCTCAATTGCTTAATTATAGTAATTCTTGTGGCATTAATTTCTTAGGATCCCCTACTCATAAATTTAAATGCCTAGAGAAAATCCGATCTCTTGAAGCTGAAAGAGCTTCCAATTTCTCTCATATCCCTGGATCTTCCTCAAGATTCAAATCCTAGACTTTTCCTGTTTCTCATGAAAATTTTAAGTTGGAACGTTAGAGGTCTTGGCAGACCTTCTAAATGCCACTTAGTTAAAGAAGTTATTAATAATTCCCAAGCAGACATTGTTTGTATCCAAGAATCTAAAATTCAAGACCTTCATAATCCTTTTGGAGGTTAATTGGAGGCAAGCGACTCAATTGTTTTGATTTTCTTCCGGCTTAAGGAACTACTGGAGGAATCATCCTTGCTTGGGACAACACTCATATCCTTGGTAATTTATTTCATAAGGGTTCCTACACCATCTCTATTAGATTCTCTAATCGAACAGATAACACTATTTGGATTTGCACTAGTGTTTATGGGCCAAATTCCCGATCTTTGAAACCTGATTTTTTTAATGAACTACGTTCACTAAAAAATCTCATAACCATTCCCTGGGTTATTTGTGGTGATTTCAACATGATGTTCTCCTTAGAAGACAAAAACACTGGTATAACTAATCCTAGAGATATCACTATCTCCCAAAATCTTCTAAGTGAACTGGACTTGATTGATCCTCCAATTAATGGCAGAAAATTCACTTGGACTAATGGTCAAGCTAACCCTATCTGGGTTCGTCTTGATAGATTCCTCTACTCCCACAATTGGACTTCATTATATCCTAGATCTTCCCAATTTGACCTCCCCAGATTTGGTTCGGATCATACTCCTATTTGCCTTGACTTTGGAAACCATTTTAAGCATCATCGACTTTTTAAACTTGAAAAATTCTGGTATACCAATCCCCAACTTATCAATCTCATTCAAGACTGGTGGAGGGACTTAAATCCCAATGGTTGTGGTGCTTACATCATTTCCAAAAAACTCATCCACTTGAAATTCAAACTCCGTGCTTGGTCCTCTTCCACTTTTGGTGCTTCCAAACTGCTCAAAACCAGTCTACTTGCTGATCTTCACTCCATCGATGTTGCTGGTGAAAGTAGACCCCTCTCTGATGATGAATCCACTCGCCTTTCCCAAATCCGCTCTGATCTCTACTCCATCTTGAATCAGGAGGAAATTTACTGGAAGCAACGCTCTAGAATCACATGGCTTAGAGAAGGGGACTCTAACACTAATTTCTTTCACCAAGTGGCAAATAGTAGAAGGAACAAAAATCACATTCCCCGCATTATCCATAATGGACTATAGATTGAAGGAAATGATCATATTGGTAGGATTTTTACTGATCACTTTCGCTATCTTTTTGGCACTCCCATGTCAAATCGTTTCCTTCTTGACTGGCACTCCCTCTTTGTTTTTAAGGAAAGAGTTGATCTATCTCATCTCGATTCACCCTTCACCATTGAGGAAATTAAACGCACGGTCTTTAATCTTAACCCTGATAAAGCCCCTGGCCCCGATGGCTTTCCTATGTTCTTCTTCCAAAAGCATTGGGACCTCCGCCAAGACACAATTATTCAACTTTGTAATGACTTTTTTGAGGGCACAATCAACTTTGAGCGTATTAACTGGATCAATATTGCACTAATCGCAAAATCTAATACACCTGGTGAGGTTGCAGATTTTAGACCCATCAGCCTTATCAACTCCACTTGCAAAATTATCTCTAAGATTCTTGCTAATAGGCTTAGTGTGGTTATCAATTTGCTGGTGGATAACTCTCAGACTGGTTTTATCAAAGGCAGATGCATTGCGGATAATATTGTTGGAGCTCAAGAAGTCATTTTTAATTTGCAAAAACGGAAATACCTCGGTTATATTTTCAAAGTGGATTTCGCAAAAGCGTTTGATTCCCTTGACTGGAATTTTCTCCTTGAAGTCCTTGCTGCCAGAGGATTTGGACCTAAATGGCTTTCTTGGGTTTATACCATTCTTTGCACTGCCAAGACTCAATTCATCATTAACGGTACCATACAAGGATATATCCGATGCAAAAAAGGTTTGAGGCAAGGTGATCCACTCTCTCCCTTGCTATTCGCCCTCGCCTCTGATGTCCTTAGCGCAATGTTTTATCATGCTCTAAAATCCAAGGTCCTTGTGGGTGTTCCCTTAAACCAAACTGATAACATTTGTCATCTCCAATATGCTGACAATCTTCTTATTTTTTCTGCTGGTGGACAAGAAGATCTTCAAATCATCAAACTGATTCTTTACCTTTATGAGGGATCTTCTGGTTTAGCGATCAACTTCTCGAAGAGTTGCTTGTATTCCTCTAACTACGGCTTCCAACCCCATCATTCTTCTGCCAGAATTCTTAATTGTTTTAGAAATTGTCTCAAGATCACTTACCTAGGGGTCCCCCTCTCTAGTCGAAGACCCAGACGTATGGATTGGGCAAAACTTATTGGCATGGTTCGCATTCGACTCTCCTCTTGGAAGACAAATTATTTATCCCTTGGAGGTCGCCTAACTCTAATCAACTCTGTCCTATCTACCGTCCCAATCTATTGGATGTCGGTCTTCAAACTTCCGGTCTGGGTGATCCAGGAAATTGATAAAATTCGGCACGACTTCCTTTGGAAAGGACCCGAGCCCGAGTTCTAAAGGTTTTTAGACTCATCGCACGGAGCAGAATCACTAGACTTACCGTGATATGGGAGGTGGGTATCCCTTAACCTTCAGCAGTTCAATAACGCTCTCCTTGGAAAGTGGTGGTGGAAACTATCCGATAATCAAACTGTGGTTGGGCTAAAATCATCCAAGCTAACTACTCTATTAGAGACCCTCATGGAACTTTATTTCATTCCCCACCTAGAAATAAATCCTTCTTTTGGGCGGGAGTGACTACCATTCTACTATCCTTTAGATCCTGCACCACGAAAATCATTTATAACGGGGTCAATACCTTTCTCTGGTTTGAACGTTGGCATAACGGGATATTACTTCAGGATTACTGGCCTACTCTATTCTCTAATTGTGCTGATCATTGGATCACCATCAGACATTTCCATCAGCTTCTTAATAATCCAGAATCCTTATTTCCCTCTATCCCTGCCGAATCTCTCTCTGCTCTCATTGATATTATTCCTGAGTGCTCCCATAATCAGGATGATACCCTCAGTTGGGCTCTTGAAAAAAGTGGCAATTTCACCGTCAAATCCTTTTATAAATTTCTCATTTATGGTGGGCTCTGTAGCCCACTTTACTCAAACTTCTGGAAAATTCGATGCCCCAGCAAAGTCACTCTCTTTTGCTGGTTAGCTGGAGAGGACAAAATTCTTACTCTCACAAATCTTTTCAAGAAAGGCTTCAACTTTCAAATTCCACTGATACTTGTGTCCTCTGCCACAATGCCTCTGAAAATCTTCACATCTCTTTCTCGACTGTGCTTTTACTAAGCGAATTTGGGCATTCTTTCTTCAAGTTCTAGACTCAAACTCTCTCCCCCAATCTACCCCTTCTCTGTGGTCCAAATGGATTTCCAATTTTAACCCTCAACTTCGAATCCTCTGGGATCTTATTTCCCGTGCTATCGTTTTGGAATATCTGGATCGAAAGAAACACTCGTATTTTCCAATTTAATGCTTTGCCTCACTTTAATATTATTTTTAAAGTTGCTAACATGCTTCTCTCCTGGTATTCAACAGTTGCTGATAGGCATCAACATTCACTCAATGAAACTTCGCAGAAAATTAAGCGCTCTCTCAATTTTCTTAGCGCTAGAGAATCTGATCCTGTTGCCGACCCTGCTCATGATTTAGCTCAGGAGTAGTTGCTCCTTCCCTCGTTTAATCAGGCCTGAGATGCCTGTTGGTGTCTTCCGCCATTCTAGACCTCCTTACATTTCTAGTTTTTTCTTGTATTTTCCTTTTATGTTTGTTGTTCCCCTCACTTCTGGTGAGAGGATTTTACCTTTGTACTGTTGCTCCTTTTTCTTTCAATAAATTTGTGGTTTATCCACATTTACATCAAAAAAAAAAAAAACTTCAACATGTATTGAGAGAGTTAAATTCCTGATCTTCTACATAAAAATTATGTTAAGGCTCAATTATTGTTGTAGTAACATACTCTCTTTTTTTACTCGTCAATTTTACCTAATTCACACTGATTAAAAAAAATTAATTAAAATAAATTTGTAGTCTAAAATTTATAAAAATTATATTAACTTTTCAATATATATTATTTTTATTTAAAATATGTATACTTGAATATAATTTATTAGAAGTTGTAAAAGTATATTAAATAAAATGGTAGATTTGAAAAAGTAATAGTTAATATAATGCACAAAATTTCTAAATTGATATGTAAAAAAAGAACAAAGAAAAAAATTAAAAAAATGTGACGATTATTTTATAGGGAGAACATTTTTTTAAGGTTGTTGTTGTTTTTGGGAAAAAAGGTGATCATTTCTAAGTTTGAGGGTTGTATTTGAGTACTTATCCATATTTATATTATAAAAAAAAATCTAAGAAGATTGAAGATCGTACCAAAATTAATTATGGAGCTGAAGTGATCAGTATACATCAATAATGGATGAAAAGCCTATGTAATACAATTCAGAGAACTTTGTTTTTATCTACAAGGAAGACTTAAGGAGCTGAAGAAGACTGATAGACAGTCAGTCACAATTCTGAGTTATTTCCAGCGCTACCAAACTTCAATCTAAATGGAACGAAGGTTCAAAATCTATCACTGTCGTACAAGTTTTAACTGGCCGACAAACTGACAGATAGGCTAAACATGTTAGCATCTTGTTCCTTTTGAACAAAGACCATGAACATCAATCATGTAGCCAACTTATATTGGATGAGCTTTGAAGTCTAAAGAGGGCTCATGGCTTGTTTCTGATCACTAGTTTCCAGTCTCAGGTATCTGAGTTGATGATTTCTTTGACTGAACTTTTTCTCTTTGAGACTCTCTATCAGTAAACCTTCACTCCAATTTGATGCTATTGATTCTTGATTTAGATTATTCATGCATGATGTTCTTTAAACTAAAGTCCTAGTTTCTCATCTCAGGATTGATGCTCACTTAATTTTAAAAATTCGAGGAAAAAGTTGGTCAAAAAATTTTGATAGTGAAACAATAGTTAGATAATGGAGTTTATTGATGACTAAGGCTTGGCCACATGCAAGTGTTGGGAACCTACATGATTGACCCAAGTCAAGGCATCTCAATGAGAAAAGTTAATTTTAAATATTAAAATATTTAACTTTTATTAATATTATTAACTCAAATTTTTTTCAGCTCAAATAAACATCTCTCTTCCAAATCTTATTCCCTAAATTAACCAAACATCTCTTTAATTAACATATGAAATGGTTTTATTTTTCTTTGAGACAGAAAGTGATTATACTTGATCTACAAATAATTGACAGACAAAAACTGTTTATGTCTAGAGGACAACTACTTAAGTAGTATTCATTGTTTATGTCTAGATTAATTAGAGTTCTAGAGTATAACTTAACAAGAGTAATAAAGGAATTAATCAAGTCTGCAAATCATTAACTTTTCAAAAAAAGCCTCGTCTTGATCTAAAAATCATTCGAAGCTTATTTCAAAAGAATCATTCGAAGCTTCATATGATTCTAAAGTATCAAAACACAAAGACAAGACTCCATGCTTATCATTAACATGATATAAAATAAAGAAAAGAAAAATATATATACAAATTGAAGGTGAACCGTACCAGATTTTTACAAAAACCTTGGACTGTCTATATATCTTCGATAGACTAAATCACATATTGAATGATATGTGTCACAAATGGAAGTGCATGATATGAAAAGTGACAGATGGCATTACATTAGCACCTCATGTTGCTCATTTTGCCTTATTTGTCAACATGAGGAGCAACTTGGGTGGGTAAAACCTAAGTACATATATATAATCCACCTTCAATACCAATAATTTACATCCTTAGGATGTACATCTTGATCAGCAACATCTTGTTCGTTTTTGAATCAATGTGACAAGAATCAATCAGGCTGAGTTTTTGATCCAGAGAAATCCAAGCTAAAGGCTGCTTCAAAGAATTGAGATTCATTGGGTCCTTCAATTTGAAACTCAGTTACAGTAGTTATCTCTTGATTGGCAGCATGCCATGAAGAAGAAGCCATCAGTCCTTGTGGTGCTGGCAGCTCTACTATTATGTTCTCTAAGATGTTAGAACTTGAACAAAAACTTTTTATTAGTGATTGTAAAATAATCACAAAAGAGTAGTGAATTAGTTCAATTACTTGGAAGGAGAGCGTTTGCTGGAAGGGAAAATTCAGTCTCTTCCAGCTTATCCCAGTTGTAGTATGCCTGTTTTGCCAGAGACTGCACATAAGCCTGCCAAAAAAAGAGTGATCAAGTCATATGGTGTTCATATGATATCTGAATTCTAATTATTCTTTCAATTGATTGGAATTCTAATGCTTACTCTCTGCTGTATAGACAGTTGATCAGGGGTATAGAGATTGCCTTGTAAGATTACACCCATTATTTCACAGATTGGATTCAAGAAGACGGTATTACCATAATAAGGATCATTGAACAAATATCTTTTTGACCCTATGGGGCATGTTTTTGCGTGGTTAATAGTTCCCTCCCACATCTTGTCTGACATAGATGATAGTATCTGATACATCAAGGTCAAGAACATATTAATTATTTTTGTGTATTTTAATTGAAACTTAAATCTGTGTCCAAAGATAGACGAAAACTTTATATATATATATATATATATATATGCATACCACTCTCAGGTGATCAGGATCAATGACCAAGAGCTTGAGGAAGTCTTGTACAGTCTCAATGTGTTCTGCACCGAGTTTCACATGAAAGGCGCCGCCTTTTCCGATCCTGTCAAGCCTCCATACATCATCAACCAGAGCTGGAGGGTAATGCTTCTTGTACACTGCAATGGATTTAGAGCTACGCCTGTTTTAGAACTGAGTCAAAACTGGCATAACATATGAAAGGGGATTGAGTCTTTTTCTAATATTCTTTGCAAGCTAGTACAGCCAACTGGATCAAGTGGACGTTTGCTTATAATTTTCATAATATCAAATAGCAAGACCCAACGTAACAACTTGTTTGGATTTTAGTTTGAATATTCATCTATAAAAAATATATGAAAGAGAACAAAAAGTAATAATTAGAGAACTCACATTCTCCTCTTTGATCTTTGACTGTGAAACGCTCAGTTAAAGCCTCAAGAATCCTCGGTCCATCATAGCTTTCAGGAACTACTCTTGCACCTATACGAAAGTGCCTACTTCGAATCCAGCTAGAGTTGTCTGTGAAGGAGAGATGAGTAATATAAGCAACACCGTCTCTCAGAGTAACCGAAACATCTCCAAGGAGCAAAGGCCTCCTGCCTTCCCTCTCCCTCATAATATTATTGTTGAATTCTGTAGCCATCCATTCTTCTCTATCACCAGGGAAGTCACCATTGACAGCCACTATTTCAACTTTTAGATTTGATAATCGGTGAAAGGCAACCGGAGTTTCACCGGTGAGTGTGTCGATGAGTTGTATTTGAAGATGGTTACCCTCCTCATCCTCGATCTTACTAAATGTGTAGATTGGGAGGATGGGTGGTTTCTTGAAGATAAGCTTCAGGTTTGAGAATTCCTCTTGTATCTGTCTTTGTGGAGACCTGCAGGCCAATGATATGTGAGAAGAATATAATTATGGTAATCATCTAACTGAAGTTAAGTTGAAATTAACATAAAATCATGAACTCTTATTAATTAATCAGATTATAATTAACTAACCTTGGAAGCATTAGTGCACCTTGAGCTAGCTTATGCTCCATCTCCTCTTTCACCTACATATAAAATCAAATCCATAATTAAGTAAAACAATAAAAAACAAACAATAGATATACTATGATGCGCTAAAGACAAGTAAACCTTGTACTATACAAAATATTAATATATTTATATATATATGTACCACTTGACGAAGCAGTGGTTCTAATGCAAGGCAGAAGTTTTGGAGCGATTTGGCCATGATAACATCTCTTATCACACTGTTGTCATAGAAGAGAAGAAAATTTAGCATAAGAAAAGAAAAGAAAAAGTTGACAAAAGTTGGTGAGTTTTGAAGAAGAGAAACCAAAAATAAAACATATAAGAAATTATATAGGGATATATATATATATATATATATATATATACTAACGTTGAGAAAGAAGGGAGTTTCTTCAGTCGCTTGCCCCCTTGTTGATCTTGGTTTTCCTTCTGATCATCTCCTTCATAAAGCCTTTTAGCTGCCATTTTCTTCACTTCTTTCACTTAAGGAGGAGGAGGAGGGGGAGGAGCTTCTATGAAACTTGGGTTGAATTTATAGATGGAAAGATAGATAGAGAATAGTGTAAATAAGACGAGGAGGAGGAAGAGAGAGATATGTGGTTATGATTCTTATGAAGGTGAGTATGATGAATTACATAGTTCTATATATACAAAGCCGCAAAATTGTAGTTTATTAAATCATTAAATGAAGGTTCATGGAAGGAACCAGGAAGGTGGTAGGAAACACACAGTTCTAATGGTAAACGAGATGACTAATTGATGATGCATACTGCTCGATGTCACTCCCGCCTTATAACGGTCAACTCGCGCCTTTTTCTACTCCCTTCTTTGTTAGGAGCTAACAAGTAACAACCATCTAGTGGAGTACTTAACCTATTTGTATATATATATATATATATATTGAAAAGTAATAATATTTTATGCAATAAAAAAATATCAGACATTATTATTATTATTATTATTATTATCTAAAACAAAAATCTTGTATCAAGAATGTAATCCTTATATCCAAATTAATAGATGCATAAAAACTGAAAATAAAAAATAAAAAAGAGAATCTTGTAGCAAAAAGGGCTAGTTGATGTGATGAACTTTTGTCCCATCAGCCTTAAAAAATAAGAACATAGCGCTCTTATTGCAAAAAATAACACGCCAGGTGATGTGATAGACTTTTATCCCATTAGCTTTATCAATTCCACCTGTAAAATTATTTCCAAAATCCTCGTCAATCGCCTCAGTGCTGTTATCAGTTTGCTAGTTGACGAATCGCAATCCGGATTTATTAAAGGCAGATGTATTGCGGACAATATTGTCGGTGCACAAGAAATCATTTTCAATTTACAAAAACGAAAATGTCTTGGTCACATCTTTAAAGTGGATTTTGCAAAAGCTTTCGACTCTCTTGACTGGAATTTTCTGCTTGAAATTCTTGCTGCTAGAGGCTTTGGACCTAAATGGATCTCCTAGTTTCACTCCATTCTTAGTACTGCCAAGGCCCAATTCATTATCAACGTAACGACTCAGGGCTACATCCGATGCAAAAGAGGCCTGAGGCAAGGCGATCCCCTTTCTCCATTGCTCTTCGCCCTTGCCGCTGATGTTTTGAGCGCTATGTTCTTCCACGCTCTCAAATCCAAAGTCTTGGTGGGTATTTCCTTGAATCATACCAATAACACTTGTCACTTCCAATATGCTGACGACCTTCTTATATTCTCTACTGGAGGACAAGAAGATCTTCATATCATTAAATTAATCATGTATCTTTATGAGGGGTCCTCTGGCTTAACCATTAATTATTCAAAAAGTTGCATGTACTCCTCTAAGTACGGCTTCTAACCTCATCATTCCTCAACTAGAATCCTAAACTGCTCCCGAAGCTGTCTCCCAATCACCTACTTAGGAGTGCCTCTTTCAGGTCGCAGACCCAAAAGAAATGAATGGGCAAAACTCATTGACATGGTTCGCTCTAGACTCACTTCTTGGAAAGTAAATTACTAATCACTTGGTGGACGCTTAACGCTCATTAACTCTGTCATCTCCACTGTTCATGTTTACTGGATGTCAGTTTTCAAGCTCCCCGCTTGGGTGATTAAAGAAATTGATAAAATTCGGAGAGATTTTTTTTGGAAAGTGCCTGATCTGGGACCTAAAGGAGTCAGATTGATAGCCTGGAACATGATCACTAGACCGCGGGAAATGGGAGGCTGGGGAATCCTTAACCTTCAGACCTTCAACAACGCTTTAATAGGAAAGTGGTGGTGGAAATTATCCTGCAATCCAAACAGCAGTTGGGCCAAAATCATCCACGCTAATTATTCTATAAATGACACTAATGGAATTCTATCCCACATTCCACCCAGAAATAAATCCTTTTTTGGGTAGGAGTGACCTCCACTTTACTCTTCTTCCGATCATGTATCATGAAAACTATCAGAAGTGGCTCTAACACTTCACTAAGTTCTGATCGTTGGCACGCTGGACTTCTACTTAAAGACTGTTGGCCCGATCTCTTCAATGATTGTACCGTCCCTTGGATTACCATCAAGCAATTCTCCTAGTTTCTAAACAATCCTCAACTTTTATTTCCCACATCCACCCCCGATATGTTATCAGCTCTTCTTGAAATTATCCCTTATTGCTCCCATATTCAAGATGATATTCACACTTGGACCCTTGAAAAAAGTGGCACGTTCACAGTCAAATCCTTTTATAAATTTCTCATTGATGGTGAAATACGCAACTCGCTTTACCCCCTTTTCTGGAAAAAATTGTTGTCCAAGCAAAATCACTCTTTTCTGCTGGCTTGCTGGGGAGGACAAAATCCTCACTCTAGCAACTCTTTTCAAGAAAGGTTACAATTTTCAAAACTCCACCAATACCTGTGTCATTTGCCACAATGCCTCTGAAAATCTTCAACATCTCTTCATCGACTGTGTTTTCTCCAAACGCATCTGGGCATTTTTTTCTCAAATTTTAGAATTAAACTCTCTTCCACAGACAATTCTCTTACTGTGGACCAATTGGATACCATCCTTAGTCCCTCAACACCGAATCGCTGGGACCTCACTTCCCGTGCAATCTTATGGAATATTTGGCTCGAAAGAAACAATCACATCTTTCAATTGACTGCATCATCGCATCTCATTATTATTTATAAAACTGCTAATATGCTTCTTCTTGGTTCTCAACAGCTACTGATAGGTATCAACAAAACCTCAATGAAGCATCACAGAAAATCAAGCGCTCAATCAACTTCTACAGCGCTAAAACCTCAAATCCTACTAGCGACTCCGACCACAATGCAGCTCAGGAGTAGTTGCTCCTTCTACATTTCTAGACAGGCCTGAGATGCCAGACGATGTCTTCCGCCTGCTTAAACTGTTATCTACTTTCTGTTTTATTAGCTGTACTTTGTCTCCTCACTTTTGGTGAGAGGATTTAACTCTTTGTACTTTTGTCTTTCCTATCAATAAATCAGTGGTTTATCCACTTTTCTTAAAAAAAAAAAGGTTATGTTATGTTTCATTCATATGAATTTAAAGTATTTATGATCAAATGACCAAATAGTTTTAGATGGTTTTCAATGTCCTTTGTTAATTACTAGGATTTAAAATCCCTAACATTGGACATCAAAACCTCAAAGTTTAACTTCCTTAATGTGTACCTATATAATGGGGGAAGTATTGTAGATCCACAAACCTTATGTACTTTTTTTTTTCACCATACATCTAAAATTTTGTGATATTATGTAGATCAGAATCAATTATTTGAGCCTGACTTTATTCCCTCGAGCCAAGGAATGATTGCAAATAATATCCAACCAAAAGTAACAGAAATTTGGTGTTCTTTTTTATGTAAATTAAGTTATAATAATCTTTATTATTACTCTTGATTTCTAATTCCCAAGCAACAGAGCAGGTGACCAGTACTTATAATTAGAAAGTACACAAGTGTCCATTCCCTTGTACATAATCATTGTCCTTTCTTTAATAAACACTTCCATCAGTGACAAATTATTAAACACAAAAAAAAAAAAAGAGGTTTGTTTCTTTTAGTCCTCTTTGGTTGATATTAGCCATTTAGGTGCTCTTGTGGACCAAAAGGGAAATAGCACAAAGGATATGATAATCAAAGACAAGCTTTGGGAAGGACTTTGAAAGCAGACTTTGGGGTCTATTATCTTATATATATATATATATATATTATTACAAGTTGTACGCGCATTGATCCCTATTCAAGCGGAGATAGCTGACTAGACCAATTGGACACGGATCCTGTAGCCTTTGATTTTGATAGCTTGGCTTCTCTTCATTGTACTCTGATTGGTAACATCACTAGATCCTGAATGAGACCTATACGCGCTTTATATTGTTAATTGTTTTCCTTTTTTAAAAAAAAATTATATTTGTCTTTTATTCTTGAGTTCATTGTCCTGACTTCATTGATCTCACTTGAAGATTAGATTTTTAAAATTAAGGAGTGTCTTTTGGAGAGAGAGAACTGATACAAGGAAATTCAATTCTTATGTTAGTTTTCTTGGGTTGGTTTCTGTACAAGTTCCATGCTTGGAAAAAATTATAATCCTTTTGGCCTCATATTACAAAGTAATTTCAGAAAAATAAAAGACTTTCTAAAGAAACGCGTATTTGATTTTATGAATTAGGACCCACACGGGTGTCATAAATAACTGCAAACTGAAAACTGAATATCATTCTTGGTTCATATGTATGGCCTTTTAAAATGATTCATTTTTTATATAACAATAATATTAATAAGTTCTTACATTTAAAAATAACTCTTATTATCAGTCACTGATTAATGGATTAAAAACTAAGAATTTAAAATATTCCAGAGATGTGCAATTTCTAAAACCATTGACCGCTTTAATTGTGGAATTCAGTGTCAATGCTACTTAATTCATTCTTATACCTACGCTCACCAAACCCATACTCCAACCATAACCTAATCCCCATGATACTGGAATTGACTCAACCTTCACTGTTGACCAACCATTGGCGCATTTGATTAGGATCCATTCACAATGAAGCTCAAAATAATTTACACACCTGTGATGCATCTAATTTGCCCAAATGTATAGTTTAGACATAGTTGTTTAAATTTAAACTGGTGGTTCATAGCATTCCAAGATATAAACATGAACCAGAAACAAATCAATGAAAGCTCCATCACTCTGCCTTTGACATGAGAGGCTCCTCGGGGTCACGCAGGGACCCGAACATCCAGTCCATCCATATGGTGTAATGACCATAGTTGTGGCGGTAGGTGGTGTGGTGTATTGTGTGGTAGCCAGCACCCATGACAGGCCAAACTTTGGCATGGATGCAATCATGAATGTTTGCGGTCCAGATTGCCTCCCAGAATAAGAGCAGTATATGTGTCATGAAATGAGTCGGGATAAGGAACAGAGCCATAACATGAGGAGATGCCTGAAGTATGCCATCCAATGGATGGAATGCCAAACCTGGAAATAGAGAAAGATCACTTAACTATTCGAAAAGCAGGATTAACTACGCTTCATTCTTAATAGTAATAAAAAAAAGTTGTCAATGGATTTATGAGAGAGAACAAACTTGAATCAGAAAAATGAATGAAACTAGGTAATGCCTTTTCTCAATAACAATAGAACAGATTAGGTTAGGATGCAGTCAAACCATCAAGTGATTGATTACTTGATGCAACAACAGTATTCATATCTTTAAGGTGCATGACCCACACAAAACTATGGCATTCATGGAAATATTCCTTCCATCGGTATCACCCGCTGTTTGTTTGACTAGCATTCCTCTTTGTTTATGATATGTTGGGTGCTCAGTTCATGATGTAGAAGACTTCAGCATGGGCTAGACACCTATTACACCCCTTTCATAGTTGATGCTGTTCTTTATTACTTTTATTTGTTTTTCTTAATACTGCAGTAATGCTAATGTAGGCAACAACACTTGAAGTGAATAATATATACTTCTGGAGTGGGTCATCAAACGTATCAGATGAAATAATCTACAAAATCAGGACTGGAGATTCAATTGCTTAAAAGAAATGTAAAGTAAAAAAATAATACTTTGCTCATCATAAAATATGACAATGATAGTATAGTCAAATAAAGAAAATGGATATTGACAGAAAGAAAAAGCTAATTGTGATAAAAGTGAGTCAATCCCCTAATGAGCAAGTGACAACACATACAGATATTTATTGGGTGATAAGAACATAAACTTATTAAATAAATGCCCAAAGAATATAAAGAGGGAGTTCATAATCTACCATCAATCTTATTGGCATCTGTCCAAAACAAAATGTTATTCTAAACCATGATGTTCTTATAGACTGCATCCATGAATTCCACCAAATATATTCTTCGTGTTCCAAAAGTAAATTGACTAGAAAGAATAGATCCCCACCTGCTAATATCAATATGAATCCTATGACCAAAAGTGTCCGAGTGTTGCTAAGCAGTTTTTGGATATCAAACGGACCTCTCCAGATGGTAATCTTAATGTTATAGAATGCAATAGAAGGAACGGAACGGGTTACCTACTCCCAGGTGAGCCTCACAAGCTTTCTTTGTTTATTGTATACCAAGTATTACAATCATGGAAAGCATGTTTCTAAAAGGTGATGATCTTATTGCTCCATAAACACAAATATGGCATAAAAAAATTCATATTGCTTTTAATGTCAGGTAAATAATTAGTAAAACTTACCAGCAAAGGGTGAAAGAGTGTTCTGCTTGTTATATATATGGTGCGTTGCATGAAGATGCTTGTATAATGGTTTGATGTCATGCAACTCCCGGTGCATCCAGTAAATCCCAAATTCACAGAAGACTAAATATATTATTAGGTAAGTTATGTAGGCGAGCCAACCAACTTCACTAATACTAGAGAAACATCTAGTCCACCCACTTTCCACCATGTATTCTGAGAGTGTTGGAAGTGCACAGTAGCAAGGCATAGCCTTCATTGCAACCACTATTTGCAGAAACATGGCCTTTCTGGACGGTATAGCATCTGCAAAAAGGAAGAAAGAAAATAGAGTGAACAAAAGTTATAACAGAAGCTTTACAAGAAGTGAATGCTATGGATCCAAAAGCATATGAAAATGCTAGTGAATTTGAGAAAAGAAAACAGATACCTGAATCTACATGAGTTCATAAAACAATAGAATTAAAAAAAGGGTGGCGAGATGTTTAGAAAAACAGATCAAATGATAAAAGAAAATCTGGACTAAGAAACTTGAAAAGATAAATAATTAAATGGCGATGCTGTTATCTTACAGTAATTTAACTGATTAAAATTATTAAAATCACAAATAAAGTGCCCACCCCATAAGCAAAATCAGGACTTATCCGCTTCAACTAATGGATTATAGTTTGATCTTGAATAACAACAAACATTCTAAAAGAATATACAAGGGAAAAAGATATGACAGAAATAAAAGTGTAAATTGTGTGGGCATACAAAGGAAACTCAAAATTGTGACACATGGACCATGTAATATATGACATGTTTACTCTTGAAAACAGCACAACAACATACTACTTGTTTATTTGGAGGAACTCCATAAGTATTCAGTATATTGGATGCTCTATTCCCAAATGAAATATCAAAACTATCTAAAAAATGTGCATATATTTAATAAGGTTTGACACCAAGCTTCAAAGAATATAATTAATAGACATACCAACAGATACTGTTCAATATTTTTCTGGCCTAATTAACCAAGGCATATCTAAATAACCAAGAAGGTTTACACTCCATGCTAGTCCATATCCTGAATTTCCATATAGCACATACAAAAGTAAGCAACAATAAGCTAAGAAATCTACATCCTGAATGAACCCCTTATGTGATTATGTCCATTAACAGACATGCAGTACTCTTCCGTAGATTTTGGACCTAACCAACCACAGCATATCTAAATAATCAAGAAGGTTTACACTTCCCACTCGTCCATATCCTGAATTTCCACACAGTATATACAAAAGCAAGCGGCAATGAGCTAAGAAATCTAAATCTTGAATGCCCCTTTATTTCATCAAGCCCTCTAACTTAAGAGTGACATAAGAAAACAACAACAAAATCACACCAGATGTTTATTTTACAGTAGACAAAAGAAAACAACAACAAATCAAGCTATAGCACTCTTCAGTCTATAATCTACAAAGGCCACAAACTACAGATTCACAAGGATACAACTTAAGAGTGACATAAGCAGCACATAAAATCATTACCAGCTATGACATTTCAAACCAATGAGCCACCAAAAACTGGACCTTTATCATTATAAACTACTGATCCACTGGTTAGTTGCACGCCCAAATTAAAAATTCAAAGCAAAAGAGAGACAACACTAAATCAGCAGCCACCACGACTCCAACACCAAAATCAGCCCAAAATTTGGAGAAAAAACGGAGAATTGGAAATCAAAATCAATAAACAACAAGATGATTTTGAGGATGCAAACCTTTGGGGACGTAGACATTGCGTTTCAAGTAGTAGATGTAGAAGCACCAAAGCAACCCAGATACCAAGTAGAGAATGGTACCGCCAACGTAGTTCCGAACCCAAGACTGAAGCGGCCGCGGGAGGCCTTTCCAGGCGCCGTCGGGCAACAGATTACCCAGAACAATGCCATTGTACCAGTCGGTCTCCTCCACGAAGCGATGCAAGTACTCTTCGGAGATCACCATGGAGATGCTCGAAGTCGACACAGGCTACGGGATCTTCTGCGATGCGAGGAGTGGCAGCAAGGAGCTTGTTTGATCGCTCCCTTCACAACCAATGGTACTCCTACCACTGCCAGATAACAAAGAATACAGGGTTAATAGTTATACACGCACAAACCCTGTGTTTTAGAATTTCAATTTTTTCAAGGGGTTATACGAAATAAGAAATATTTGCAAAACGTTTTTTTCCTTTACTTTTTTTCACAAAATGCGTGTCTAAGGTAAATGCATTATTTTGGGTGAATTTTGAACTTCAACCTTGGATCCTCCTTAAATATATATCCTATAGAATGTTAGTGGGGATGGTTTTTTTTGAAGAATAAAGAGGAAGAGATTAGAAAGAAAATAGTGCACAAGTCTTCAAGGCGTGTGAAACACTTTTTTTTTAGGCTTAATTCACCTCTACCTAATTTCAAACCTTGGATGCAAAATGGATTGAATGGTGAATTTTCTTTAGGATACAATGAAGACCCTTAAATACGGTTTGCACTTCCAAACTCAAGCAAAAGACAATGATGGACTTTTCTGAAGTGAAAGTTTGTTCTATCTTTTCGTGCGACTCGAAAAAGACAAAGCAAATGAACTCGTGAGGGAGTTTGTTTTTCATTCATTTAACTTGAATGATGATAGGAGATTATTTTTATAGGAATGAAGTGGTGTTTACTAAAGAGACACACCACTTCAATAATGAGTGTCATTTAAAAAAACACATCACTTCATTATACCACTTCAATAAAAAGACACATTATTTCATTAATGAGACACCATTTCATTAAATAGACACACCACTTTACTTATGAGAAACTATTTCATTAATTAAACATCTTTTCAAATAAAATAAAATAATCATTCATTAATTAATGAAATTACAAATGATAAGCTCTCATTAGTTGTATTACAAGTGGTGTTTATTATATTAATGTCTTTTCATTTTTAAAATCCTCACATAGAAAACCCCAATATCAATCGGTGAAAAAAATTATTGATATTTATGTATTTTTTTAAATTTACATGTTAAAAAAAAAACCACCCGAACATAACGTATATGGTTATGAAGGTGATGGATAAATTTTTTGAGTGAGCACCGAACTTTGTCATATTTTAATTTTATTTCTCCGGCAAGGAATTTGGGGGATTCCGGTCACAATTCAATGACGTGGAGGCCCATGGACTTTGTTAGCATGCCACCTCCATAACTTTATACGCCTTCTGATGTCTTTTCTTTCATCTGGATATTAATTCACCAGTATCCACCAATTGAAAACTAGTTATCAAACTGAAAACATGACAGTTCAGTATTCACTCAAAAAATTTACTCTTAGGGGGCGTTTGGTTCACAGTAATGACATATTACCATGGTAATGAGATCACGCAGTAATGTGATCGAATGTTATATGTCCGGAATGTTGTGCTAATGTGAAATTACTATGTTTGGTTGAAAAATTTATATTACTCAGTAATCTTTCAATACCATGTTTGGTTAGTCATGGTAATCACCACGATAATATATCAAATTTACCAAAAATACCCTTTACATATAAAATTTTTGAAAAAAATATAATTTAAATTATTTAGATAAATAAATAATTAAATTATAATATTAAAAAAAAATTTCACAATTTTTTAAAATAACTTTGAATTTACTAAAATACCTCTACGTATAAAATTTTTGAAAAAAACATAATTTAAAAGTATTTAGATAAATAATAAATAATTAATAATATCAAAATTTATTTTTTTACAATTTTTAAAAATACCTTTGTATTTACCAAAATACGCCTACATATAAAAAAAATTTGAAAAAAACTTAATTTAAAGTATTTAGATAAATAAATAATTAAATTATAATATCAAAATTTATTTTTTTTAACAATTTTTAAAAAATACCTTTGTATTTACCAAAAATACCCCTATGTATAAAAATTTTTGAAAAAAACATAATTTAAAAGTATTTGGATAAATAAATAAATAATTAAATTATAATATCAAAAAAATTATTTTTTTCCATAAATTTTTAAAAGTACCTTTGTATTTACCAAAAATACACCTATGTATAAAATTTTTGAAAAACATAATTTAAAGTATTTAGATAAATAAATAATTAAATTATGATATTAAAAAAATTATGTTTTACAATTTTTAAATACTTGTATATTTACCAAAAATACCCCTACGTATAAAAAAATTTGAAAAAAACTTAATTTAAAAGTATTTAAATAAATAATTAATTAAATTATAATATCAAAAATTATTTTTTTGTACAAATTTTTTTAAAAATATCTTTTTATTTACCAAAATACCTCTACATATAAAAAAATTCACAAAACTTAATTTAGAATATTTAGATAAATAAATAATTAAATTATAATATCAAAAAAATAATAAGGGAAAAATAAAAAAATTAGAGAGTGTAAGAAGGAATTGAATTAAATGAGTGAGGGCGTAATTGGAAAAACAAAACATTACACATTACCACCAACTTGTAATCTAGATAGACACTTTATTTTTGCAGTAATCACATTACCATCTTATTTTGGTAATATTTCACTATTTGGTAATCTCATATTACCGTCAACATTACCGATGCTACAGTACCAAACATGGTAATCTATCCAGATTACCACTTGATTCCCGGTAATCTGAAAAGATTATCACGAACCAAACACCCCCTTAAGGTGATAGTCCAACTTATATTTGACTTCCATGCTGGATATTAAGATTTGGGCACCTTGAAATGAGTTTGTGATAAGTTGCATAAAATGACAATAATATTTGCAAAGTTATATTTTGGAGTGAAAGAATAAATACTATGGACATGACAACTGAGGTGTCATGTTGGATGGCAAAACTTAAGTAGGTCATGTGCATTTTTATTTGATGAATTGGAACTCGGAAAAGGTTTACTCTTATTTTACCCTTATTTTAAATCTAAACTATTCTTCTATAGATATTTAATGAATCTAAAAAAACGAACACCATTATCTTATTTATTTACTTAGTTTAATGGGTAAAAATGTTTAATTTGATAGAATACTTTCTTCAATTCTTCTCAACCAAACTATTTTTCACTTATGTCCTTTATATTTAATCGATATTCAAACAAAAGACATAAATATGATAGTGTCTGAATAAAATTTTTTTTTTTACACTGGACGACAAGTATTCCCATTTAAAATTAATAGTGTTCAAATATTTATTTGCATTTTAATAGAATTGCAAAGTACAAGAGATAAAGAAAAAATTGGTGGGTTGGACTTTAAAATTATCTTTTTAACTAGATAATTTTATCAATTATTTTTATATTATCTAAATTTTATTTTCAACATATAAAAAAACATACTTAATCTCAATTATTTAAACATGAAATTTATCAATTTCAAATATAACCCTAATGCTAATTAAGATTTGCTTAAATTTTTCATATGTTACAAGGGCAAATATGACATGACCTAATGATTAATCTCAATTCAAACAATCTTGATTAAAAAGTTAAATTAAAGAACCATACTTATTTGATTGAACACTTTTCTGCTAGCCTAAATTAACCATCACCTTATTACCTCTTTGGAGATGGATAAAAAAAAAAGGGCAAACAAATGATATGCCATGAGAAGCCAATTAATTTGACTGATTGGCAAACAAACATTTCTTTTGACATTGATGATAACTTTCCCAAAGAGTGTCCTCTATAAAAGCACCACTGCACCACCTTTAGCTTTTAGTTGTCTTTACCACACAACATCCCTTTCTCTGATCCTTCTCACCAACTATACCACTTGTTTTTAGCACCACTAATCAAGTGTTCTTATTTAGTAAGTAACAAATCACTCTTTTTCCTCTTTCTCTCCCAGTCTTCCCTCCAAAGCATATGCAAAAAAATTAGATATTAATGTATTATTATTAATTTATTATGTTTATGGCAGCAAAAAGCAGATGCACAATAATGAGGCCAAATATTCGATTGAACAGTACAATTGGACCCACCTGTCACCCTGTGCCCTCTGAACTACGAAAGTTGCCCAGAATCCAATGGTCAATATAATGCCCTTGTAATGCTCTTTCTTTCTCTTTCTCTTATATCCAGTTATTTTTACGTTTTGTGTAAAAAACAAAAACAGATAACATTGATAGATAAATTAACTCTCTCGTGGCCAATTAATAACTAGACCATTTAAGTTCATCGACTGACAAGACTGCTACGATTGGACCCAGACATGAACACACACATGCCCGTTGGAAATTAATTAGGCTCACGCTTTCGGTATCTGACAACCTAAACGAAAAATAAAATAGGAATTAAACGAGTCACGCGAGTCACAGAGCGGGAGCGTCCTCGGACACCGAATCAGAGACCGAGTCGGACTCAATCGTTGGCGAGACCGACGCATTCGGATCACCGCCGCAACGGATCTCTTCGATCATCCTCACTACCTGGCTGATTTTGGGCCGTTGATCCGGCGACGTCGCGGTGCATCCGAGTGCCACCTGGAGCATCGCAACCATCTCTTCTTCGATTCCCCTGCACCTCATGAGCTCCAAGTCGAACACCTCCGCCGTCCACTCCTCCCGCACCACCGACTGCACCCACCGAGGGAGATCCCCGGCGTCCGATGCCGTTCGCCCTGTGAGGAGTTCCAGCAGCACTACCCCGAAGGAGTAGACGTCTCCCCGTTGCGACGACCATGGCCGCCGTCCGTCAGCTGGTACCTCCGGAGGACGGTAGCCCCCGGACCGTGCCGTTGCTGCCGGGCCGAGCAATGCGAGGCCGAAGTCAGCGAGCCGTGCCGCACCAGTCTTGTCGATCAGGATGTTGGTGGACTTTACGTTACCGTGCGCCAGCCTCGGCGACCGGCTCGCGCCGTGAATGTGAGCCAGGCCACGCGCAGCCCCCAGCGCCACTCGCATTCGCACTCCCCACTCCACCGGCATCCGTCCCGGCCCTCGATTGCCTGTAAAAACGAGGAAGCAGCGAAGAAAGCTCAAAAAAATTTAAAGCTTTTGAACTTCAGAGTGTTGTCAAGCAAGGGAAAATGGGATTAGTACCGTGGAGAAGAGAGAAGAGGTTGCCGCCGGGCATGTAGTCGTAGACGAGGAGTTTCTCGTCGCGAGCGTAGTAGTAAGCCTTGAGGAAAACGAGATTCGGGTGGCGTAGACGGCCGAGGATCTCCATCTGCTGCTCGAACTCGCGTTTGCCAATGGTGGATGGGGCGTCGCGGAGGCGTTTCACGGCGACGACGCTGCCATCGTCGAGGACGGCTTTGTAGGCTGTGCCGTACCCGCCCTTGCCGAGCATCTCTGCTGACGCACGGAGGAGGTCTTCCAGCTCGAATCTTTTTCCTTCTTCGAAGAACACCATCCGGCCCCGCTCAAACCCTCCGGCAGTGGCGCCGCCGGCGCTGCAGTATGGGCTCGAAGAGTACACGATTTTCTCGCCCTCTTGGAGATGAGAACGAGTTTTGGAAGTGAACTTGCGCCAGAAGTAGAGGAAGAGAAGGCCTGAGACTACGAGAAGAGCGGCGAAGTCACCGGCGACGATGGCAATGACCGCCGCTCTGCTTATCCCTGCTCGGCGATGATGCTCATCCATGGGTGATGGAATCCCTTCAGGCTTCGAGCCGGGAGATGATGAAATGATAGCGGCGGCGGGGGGAACAGGAGCAGCGGCGGAGACAGCGGTACGGCACGACGAAGCCAGCGGGGGGCCACAGAGTCCCGGGTTCCCAGCAAAGACAGCGGCGGAGAAGGACGCCAGCGACTGCGGGACCGCTCCAGTGAGTGCATTAGAAGAAAGGTTGAGATCCTGCAAACTCGGAAGTACAAGACCGGAGATTGGGCCGGTGAGACGGTTAGAGTCGAGCCGGAGAGTCAGCAGCCGAGGTAACCGGTTCAAAGCCAGGGGAATGGAGCCGGCGAGATCATTGGAAGAAAGATCAAGGCGGTAGAGGCGAGAGAGAGAGCCGAGAGAAGGAGGGATGGGGCCGGAGAGCGAGTTGTTGGAAAGGAAGAGGAGCTTGAGAGCGATGAGAGAGGAAAAGTCAGGGATGAAGCCAGAGAGGAGGTTGTCCTTCAAGCTGAGGACACGGAGCTCGGAGAGGTTGGCGAGGGAAGCCAGGGACTCACCGGAAAGGGTGAGGTCCTCGAGGACAAGGCGCGAGACGCGGCCCTGGACGCAGGAGACTCCGCGCCAGGCGAAGCACGGGGTGGGCGAGGAGGAGGTGTTCCAGCTGAGAAGGTTGTTGGAAGAGTCTGCTAGGGTTTTGAAGGCCAGGAGGGCGACAAGGTCAGAGTCCAGAGAGGAAGAAGATGAGAAATGTGGGAAGTGGAGGATAAGAATTAGGGTTAGGGTTAGGGGTTTGGAAACAATGTGGGGAGATGGTGAGCTTCTTCTTCTTCTCCATTCCTTTGTTTGTATCTTTGTGAGCAGTATGGATAGAGAGAGAGAGAGAGAGAGAGAGAGAGAGAGGTAACTGAACTAAACTTAAACTAGGGATTTGGTTTGGGTCTTTGTTATTTATTGCTTTATTTTGGGAGAGTGTGTGTTGGGGGATGAGTACTTGAATGGACGTTGGAAAACTATACGTTAGAAACGGATAAGAAGTAAATGAAAAGCATGAAATATTTATTGAAAAAGAAAATTTCTATGTTTATAACACCAATTAATAGATGATTATATTGGGAACAAAAATCAAAATTGTGCTGCTATTTTAGTGTACTGTAATCCTTGTTTAACAATCATTGGGTAGAGGCACAATTTCATTGGGTCTCAAGCATATGTTTCTTTTGACATGCATCCAATGGGGATTTTTATTTCTGAGAGATTTATTTGTTACTACTCTTGTTTTCACTGTTTACAGATGTTTAGTATTAAATACCAAATGAAAAATATATATATATATTTGAAACATTGAACACATGAGAAAAGAAACTGGGACCCATGTGTGAAGGAGGTAATACAATTACAAGGGGAGGAGTGTCATCTCGTTTTATCTTTTTCTTGTCTTTCGTTCTCAGGCTTTCAACCACATCGAGACAAAGTAGCAGGGCTCTCTGTTTCCGAGCAGTAGGCACAGTTTTGGAAAGCTCAGTGGCAATACCGTGATTCCACTTTCTAGCGTGGGTTCTTTAGATAATACTCTTATGTCGTCTAGTAAAGACTTTTATAAGTTGCCTTTCTCTGCCCCAACCGAATTGGCGATAATACCCCTGTTCTTCTTGTTTACACAATTACACCCAAACACTGAGCCCTTAACTTTGTGGTCAAATGCTTTTTCAGGATAACGAAGACAGATCAAAAAGATTAAAGGTTAAAAAAACTTTTATTTTTTAATTAGTTCACATTTTTTTATCTTAAAATTAATATATACCCTTTGGATCATTGACAAAACTTCAATGCATGATTTGGTACAATCTAAAGAACAACATTGGATGCTTAGTTATAAATACAAACTCTTACAATCAATGTCATACAGCTCTTGTACGTGTATTGTGAGAAATCATGTATCTCATCTACTAGAAATAATACTACACTGAAAGTCATTAAATTAAGTCTCAGGACCAAAACCCAAACTCTCTGGAGCAAATCTCATCAACCTTTCCAAAGAGTTTGGAGCAAACTTCCTAGCAAACAAGTAGCAAAACCTTGTCTTCCTTCCCATTATACATGCAAGAACTCCCCATCCTCAACCTGGTCAACAAGTCAACTGTCACATCTGATCTCCAATACAACGTAGGATGGGGGCCACCCTTTGACCAGTCAACCCAAGTGACACTCCTATCTGAGTTTCTCCCAGAAGCCTTGATGTTCACGTAGGTGGGTATATAATGTTCATCTACGTAGCATGAGGGTTTGCAGTACTTGGCGAAGAGCTGGTAGTACTTGTCGTCAGAAATGAGATCAGTGGCAAGAGCTCGGTCCATCTCAAACCACTGAGAGCCTTTGCGCCATTGCTGGAGCTTGAGGTAAGGCCGAAAACGCTTGTTGTATCGACCACGGCCTGTTTGGCCGGGGTCGTCGTAGGATTCAATGTAAGTGTGGGTGGAGTTGATGAGATAAGTGTAGACGGTGGCGAAGTTGAATAGAGGAATGCAAGACTCGGAAAGGAGAACAAATCTCTGATTGGAGAAGTCTAATAGAGCGTTGGCTAGAAGACGTCTCTCAGCTTCCATCATGCTCAGCTCTCCCCATTGCACTCCCTGCATGCATGCATGCATTGCTTGTTTATTTGGTTTAATTTTTGTGTTTTTTTTTTAAAAGTTTAATAGTTAAGTATGTGGGTTTTTTAAGATGATTTTTTTGGGTCATTTATTCGAGTATTAAATTAAGTATGCATTGAGTTGATTGCTTGTTTTAATTTACTTTTTCCAATGAAACTAGTACTTTGAATGTTGTAAAGAATCAGGGGATATGGTTATATATACTAATCATTTGTGAGAGGACTTGGGAATTACATAATTTGCATTTACTGTTTTACATCAGTATCAAATCATACTTTTGTGCCACCTTTCTTTTGAAAGTAGATAGTAATACTGTTAAGCGCATGACTAGTTAGTTCCCAGCAGCGCAAGGAAGAGGAGCTTGATTTTTTTTTGTTTTTTTTGTCAGAAAGGGAATTAGCTAGTTCTCATTTATAATATGGATGTATAGACAATGAGAGAAAGAAAAGAAAAGCAATATGATGTATAGGTTAATGAACTGACCTTACTGGGGATTCTCCGGCCATGAAAAAGGGAATCTTCCGGGAATGATTCATGAAAGGAAGGGTCAGAGTGTACATAAATAGAATACATGCCTTCATTTCCCCTGAAGAACAAATCCCACAATGGAGCAAATGCAAGAGGACCTCTTGTTAAGAACATGAATGCAACCTTGGGAACTCTACGGAAAGGATACTCCTGTATCTGTGGTATCATTGATGCCCTCCATAGTAACTCCTCATCAGTCATGTCATGCATGAGCTCTGTAGGATGCAAAAACTCCATAAATCCAACATGTTCCTTTGATGATGGTGATGATGGTGGTTCTGGAGATGGAGGAGGAGGTGATGGTAATGGTGGTGGAGGAGGTGGTGGTGATGGTGATAGTGGAGGTGGTGAAGATGGTGGTGGTAATGGAGGAGGAGAGGAGGATAACAAGGAGACTTGAGAGGTTTGGATAGAGAAAGGAATGGTATTGATGTAAAAGCTAACTATAGTTCCAAGAGCAAGGCCAAAGCCAAAAAGAAGGAAACCAGAGAGAATGCTGAAGAGTTTGGAATTGGGAGTGAAGAACATGAATGGTGGTGATGGTGTAGGAGGTGGTGCTTCCTTTGATTGCTTCATGGTTTTTCTTGAGTTTTGTTTAATGACTAAAAAATTGCTGAAAGAGAAAGGAGAGGTGGAGAGGGTGATGAGGAGAAGTTATGGCTGAGCTTGGACCAGATCAGGATTGGAAGGGGGAGACTTGAACTATTGGTTTCCTATGGATTCCAAGTTTCCTTGGAAATGTAGCCAAGGATTGTCGTGACATTTTAATGGAAACCAGTTAAATTAATCATAAATGATACTACTTGGATTCTTGGAATTCAAGTTCAGACTTTCAGAGGAGGTCTCATATTAATAATCTCAAGCGTAATTATATTAAAAAAAACCCAATAATCATGGATCTGGCAACACTAATATTAGTTTGACTTTGTCAGAGGCCTTTGTTGTACTTGTTATTGAAGGCTATAATATAATTTTAGAAATTATTATTATATCTAGTTATTGATGGTCCCTCAGCTTTGCCAATATCTTTTGCAAATGTTCTATGCATCTGGATATGGAACTTTTTCCTTCATCATGTAGATATACAAAGCAACTGAGGATGAACATTAAAAATTTTCTTTCCCTTCTTTTTTTTTTATAAATACCTCATGAATATTTATAAAGTAAAAAAAACGATCATTTACACATCCAAATGTCAGCGACCCAATACCACAGTACGTCCCCCTATCCACAAACAAACCATGTCCTGAGAATGATGTCCTACGAAACAGCCCCTTAAACTCTCTGCCTCAAGGAAGAACAAACTAAAAGACTAATGACTCGCTGTCTGCTGTAGACTATTATGCCATCAACATGGACTACATTTTATTTAGTAGCAAATAACTCATTATTATCAGAAAGACCATAAACACACCCTCCGGAAGAACTTGCTTACTGAAAGAATCAAACATCAACGTTAAGAGCGCGCTCAATTTCCTCCAATGATCTACCTTTGGTCTCCACGACATTGCCAGCTATGTAGAGAACTGCAAGAAAGCACACTGTGGCGAATCCTAGGTACACTTTGCTGATCCCAAACTTGTTTACCACACTCAAGAAGTAGAGACCAATCACAAAATTGGACACCTATCATCAACAAGAGAACAATTCATGCAAAGCTCATCAATTTGACTTATTATTAAGATTTGCATAACTAGCGAGCAAGCCCAAAAATAAAGGAATGCACAATTCATGTGATAAACCAAACAGAATTCATCGTGAAGGCAATGCATCATTCATGTAATAGGTTGCAGATAATGCGTCAAAACCAAACTTCTCTACTCTTACCCAGTGCATGCCAAGAGAGAGAGCAACTGCCTTTGCTCTGATTCTGGAGGCAAAAATCTCAGGAAGCAGAAGAGCAGGCACAGGCCCAGCACCTAATGAAAATGACAAGACATAGCTGTTCGAAGAATATAAAGCAGAGTTATATGAGCATTCCATTGCTGTTAAGACCAAAATAAGGTGATGGTTCAAGACTTACAGGACAGTGCCAATAACTGCAAGATTTCCTGAATAAGGTGCCAGAACCTTCCATGTGAAGGACAGAGAGAGAAGCAACATTGACGCCGCCTTCAGAAAAAGGAAATTTCCAATTAGGAACCAAAAATTTATTAATGTGGTCAAGTAAGGCAGCGGGGATATTGATAAAGGGGAACATCTACATCAACAAACTGGATTTCACTATGTATGATATTCACTTCATCCTTGACAACACAGATTCTTGAAGGTTGAAAGGTATACAATAAAAATATGAAGTCTACGCTAGATAACTAGACAATTAAGAAACATCAAGTAAACAAGAGAAGTAATATAAAGAACACTACTCTATTAGAGGAGTCCTAGGCATTTTCTGTTTTGACTCAAAATTGCTACTTTCCATGTCTGATCAGTCAGGCTGGAGGTCAGAAAGAAGAAATCTGCTTTCTAAATTATTTATAAAAATTAAAAAAAAAAAAACATCAATTACTCATCCCAAGTGACCACTACTTTGTGATTCTTGAGTTCCATTAAGTTGGAAACCAAATCACAGTATCCTAAGAACTAGTTCACTTGTAATCTTAAAGGACCTATTTGCATGGCCATGATGAAGGTAATTAGTTTTTCATTGAACATTAGCCCTTGCATTTGTTTCTCATCTTTATACTCACAGCCTACCCCTCTCACTCTTGATATTAGGACCCAACCCCCATGCAATGAACCAATACAATAAAGATAGTACCATTCCAGCAAAGCTGGTGATTAGAAGGCTTTTCCTTCCTTGCTTGTCCATCAGTGAAGAGGCAATAGCAGTGCCTGTCATAACAGAATGACACAGTAGAGTCACATGAAATGTCTGTAATGGTATTAGCATAATCAATTTATCTTTCTTTTCTCATAAGCAGGTGCACATATCATCACTGACCAAAAACGTTGGCTGCCCCAACAAAAGCACTTGCTGCAACATCAGAGGCAATTCCCGCACTGCGGAACACAGAAGTAGAATAGTACACAACAGCATTTATTCCAGCCAATTGTTGAAATAAGAACAGTGCCGCTCCCACGCTTACAACTGCAATTTGGAATATCGATCAGGAAGTTTCAGTGGCTTACTTCATGCCAAATGGATAATAAAAACACCACCTCCACTCTCAAGAATCAGGCATGGCATTTGAAACTTGAAAGTGGAACCATTATACAAAAATTGGATGTCTCAAACCTACTCAAGAATCAAAATGTTAACAAGGTTGCATGGCTGATTAGTACTCTAGGTTTGATAAAGAAGCACCTGTCTACAGAAGTTGTAACAAATGGAGACTTTCATCAGCATGGAAAGTATAGAATATTAATAGTATCAGAGATGCAAACTTTGTATGAGAACAGACGAAAGTTCAAGCAGATGTTCCTGTTTCACCAAATTATTTACAAACACATGGATGTATGTTTGTGTTTAAAACTATTTCAAGTGGATGTACAGGTTTAAAAGTCCTTTTTTAAAGAGAGTTGAATTTAGATATAACTCCTAGTGGTATTTGACTATACATAGCACAACTAGCAAGCATTTGAAGATTGTTATCCACCAAAAGTACCACTGGTGGTTAGAAATTACGCAATTGTGGATGAGCAGCAGGGTCAATTGCCATGGCAACCATAAAAACATCACTTTTAAACTTTGAAAGGGCAACCAACAAAATGAAGAATGATCTTAGGGCTCCAAAAACTATAAATTTTGAACCATACAAATTAACTTGATAAAATAGGTATGTTGATACAAGCATTTTGACATACCTTTCCCATAGCGTTTGCTGAACAGATCAAACCAACCAGCATCTTGCTCAGTGGAACCTTGGATACCTGCTTGCAAACCCTGCATGGCTTCAGCAACCCTTTCTTTCCCATATAATGTCCTTAGTGATGCTTCAGCTTGTGTGAGTTTCCCTTGCTGTAAAGGATGCAAATGCACATTGAGCAGGAGCAAAATATAAAGAAGATAAAAGGAGATCAGGCTAATAGATCCTAAACCACAGGAGAAACACGAGGTAGTTCACTGAACATTAACCTGAAAGAGCCAACGGGGACTTTCAGGAGAAATAGCCATTCCCAAGGCCAGCAGAACAGATGGAATCACTGCAATACCAAACATTGACCTCCACCTGATTAAGGAAAATGAACTCAAAATTTTAGAATTTATACAAATTATGATGTTTGCATTGAATAAAATTCACATTTCAGTGACTCCTGTTCTAATAGAGGTATCTTATCTTTAAGGCCATGGAAGTATGCGAAACTTTGTAAAGCATCAAACATTACGCAGTCTTGTATATCTACATGTCAGTATTGACTATGAATATAGCATGACAATTTCACAAGTGCAATCATCACCCATGCATTACAATATTTGACCAAAATGACTCGTCTCCAAGAAAAATACTCAAACAAAGCAGTAGCATGATGTTTTTTAGTGTCACAATTTCAAGTGCTGTGTTAACAGTCAGAATATGCAAAAATATTTCGACAGTAGCTAGCATGATATGACAAAAAGTAAATTACCTTTATATTGGAGAGTTTCACTAGAAATAGATTGTATTGTAAAATTTTTGATATAAATACATACATACAACGTTATAATTTCATAACATACTGACTCCAATTTTTAACAGCTCATAGCTTTGTATTGCTAGCTTGGGGTTTTGGAGACTTTCTACTGCATACAAATTAGATCAAGTCAACAAGAACACTCCAGGATTGAGTGAAGCACCATAAATAGACAATGTAAGTAAATTTTGGTTAGCATATCACCCAAGTGGCATGGCTAGTAGCCTAGTATACAGGCCACTTAAAATGAATTTTAAAAAGTAGCTCATGCCTAGTAGAGTATCATGAAGTCACCAGGAAAAAGATTCAACTCTATATTATTTCACACATCATCAGTCACTATCCAACAATTTACCAATATCCCTACCACTTTGATTTCATATTCAAATCATGTAAGAAATACACTAATAGTTTGGACCATATAGATAGAAGAAAGGGAGTGCACACCATATAGGATTTCCTGCCAATGGTAATCCAGCCACCAAAGCCGCCAGTATCCCTATGCAAATGAAAAGCTGGTTGATAGATCCTAATGCTCCACGAATTTCAGTTGGAGATATCTAACCATCAGCAAATGTTTTAGCATCAAAGGAACAGTACCCATACAGATATTTCAACAACCTCATGAACATACAGATTAGCTACCTCAGATATATAAAGCGGCACAACAGCAGAAGAAATTCCAATTCCAATTCCAGCAAGTAAGCGGCCAATCATCATTGACTGTACATTCTGAGCAGTAGCACTGAGACAAGTGGCATCTATGTCAAACTTTTGCGATGACAAAGGGAGTTTGCATACTTTATAGTCAAACTATTGTAAGATACAAACCTGAGAAATGCACCAACTGCAAGAGGGATAGCATCCAGCATGAATGTTTTTGTTCGACCAAATTTATCAGCCAATGCTCCTCCAGTAAAAGAACCTACTGTAGCACCAGCAAGAGAAGAGCTAACAACCCATCCTGTCCAAAAATTTAGAATTTAGAAACACAGTGGAGTCCAATACACGTGGAATTGCACTTCAAACAACAGGAATGCCAAAGATGTTAAATTAAAAACAGTCCCATGTAGATGGTTGTATCCTTCATATTTGGCCATTGAAATATAATGCACAAAACTTTCATCATGCCAGTTGAATTATGAACTAAACTGTACCTTGTAGCACAGTATTTTCAGCAATTCCAAGGTCCCGAGAAAGATATTCAAGTGCCCCATTTACGACTCTGTCAATAGAAGACCAAAAAATTAAGCTTAAACTGCTTCTCTTTATATTTAAACTTACAATGGCGAAAATTCTAATAATTAATTAAACATATAATCAAATACAAGTAGCATGTTAAACATAAGCGTACCCACAATTTACCCCTAACCTCTACAGATGCAAAAGTAGTGTCTACAACTATAACCACTCAAAGTATTCCAATTCATCTATTAAAGCTTTCTACTAACTGTTATACCAAACTTCTAAAAGCACTGAATCTGAAATATGATGAATGAAATGGAGGAGCAGCATTACAATTCATCTGTGTCATAACACATCCTGACTACAATCACGGAAATTCTAAGGGCATTGAATCTGAAACATGAAGAAAGAAGTGGAGAAGAACGCACCCAAGATGATACCCAAATAAAATGGCTCCCAAACAAGCAACACCAACATAAGGGAAGACCGTCCCAGAAGATTTTGTTTGATGTCTTGCAGGATGAACACTTTCCACATCACCTGAAACATAAGCAACTTCTTATCAGAAATAAAATATGTGATGAGAAACAGAGTTTATACCTATCAAACTTTGGCACAACTAGAAGATTACTCTCCATTAAACAAAAATTACTGATTACCATGTGCACAATAATCCAAAAGAAAATTTGTCCTGAAATTCTGTGAATGCCAAAGATTTTAAAACTTGGTTGAATTTTGTAAATACATTGCAAATAATTCATATGAAAGGGCTGATGTAACACTCAGGAGGCCAAGGTATGAAAAGAGTGTCAAGCACAGAAATTATTCTTGCAGCATAATTGTCATGCCAATAAAATGGGAGAAATATACATGAACATAAAAGTGGAAAAAGCTGCATGTGATGAATTTGTTATTTTCTTATTTCAAAAGAGTATATAGAGACATATTCTGCCCCGCCTCAGAAAAAAAAACGAAAAGAAAAAAGAAAAACACAAGAAGAGAAGAATAATTTGCAAAGCCGAACTTCAAAATCAAGTAGGCATATCCTGGGATCTACAAGCATCTGTGACACAACCAAAACCCTTACTAGAACGCCAAGAGAAAGAATCTAGAAGTAGTAAAGCAACACATTTCAAAGAGAAACAGAACAACGTGCAAATTGAAAAGAAACATCAGAAAGTAATCAAAGTGTTCTGAAGAAACAACAAACCAGAAGCCTCAGCTCTGACAATCCCAACTTTCCTCCTCGGCCTAAACACACTCTCCACCGCCGTCAAACGGACCATCTCCACTCCAAGACCCAACGATCTCCTCACCGATCCTCCACACCACGATCTCCGCTCGGCCATCAAAACCCCCTCCGTCTTCCCAAACCCACCCAACACCCTCGCACGACTCCGAAGTTCAAACCCCACCCCAACTCCCCCCTTACCACCGATCACAGCGCCCTGCATCTCCCCTCCCGATCAAACAAACCCCTGAAAGAAAAACCAATAAAACAGATCATCACCAGCATTGAGAACACAAAACCGAGATCGAGATCGAAATCAAGATCTCGAGCAGAGCAAACCGCGGAAGATGATCTCCCCGGCCTTCGACAGCACTAAGCCTGTTCTTGTTCTCATTCGAGAGCATATATCGAGAGTGGCTTTGTTCGCTCCGCTGGCTTCTAGAGAGAGAACAAAAAACTAGAGAGAGAGAAAGAGAGTTCCAAGAAAACTAGTAGAAAAATGCTTACCTGTGGTTATTACGAAGTCGCGGAAATCCCCATAGTGGTCTACCCTTTTTCAAGTATATAAAGATTAGATAAGGGTTGTTGACTAGAGAATGACTGGATAAGAGTACGTGGCGAATAGAGAGAGTCGTTATGTGGTGTGTTGGTGTTTGGATGAGAGTTTGGGATTTTTAAATATCTGAAACCGATTTCATTTGTGATATGATTAATTTCTGGAATATATGCGGGGAGATGTGATGAGCGTGACATCTTATATAGTGTGTGCCTTTCACGTTATCTCTTGGATTTCGAAAGATGGTTTATAGAGGGTTCTGTCTCGTCTCATCTCGTGTGCAAATCACGTGACTAGGTTGGGGGATTTGTTGCCACGTCAGTTCTGTCACAGTGCTGCAGAATTGCAGACATGCTTATCTGGATTTTTTTATCTTGTAAAATAGCTGAAATTTTAGGAATGTATATATATATATTTGGCTAGAAATTTTGGAAATAGTGAATATTAAATATTTAGTATACAAAAACAGTAAAATTATTTGTTTACTAAAGAAAGAAATGAATACACCATCTACTAAAATAATAATTATAATTATAATAATAATAATATTATTATTATTATTATTAAGAAAATGCAACCCAACAATGGACAAGAGCCATAGGGACCCACTTAGTTCAAATAATTGTACTTCCTTGTCCCATACAAGTGCTCTCAAAGATCTGTTTTTGTGCGACCATGACTCATTGAGCAAACTAGATTTCATATATCATGAAAATAAGTAATGAACATCAAAAGATAAGAAAAAACAGCATATTTTTTATAAATTTTTTTTTTATATTATTAACAATCATTAGATGGTCTAATGGTAAATCAGATGAATAGATAATGAGTGATACGAGATCAGATAAGATCCCATATATTTATCTTTTCAACAATTTTTTGGGGTAACGCTTATCTTTTTGTCAAAATATATATATATATATATAAAGCTAAGAAAAAATAACATATTTATTATAAGATTGTTTATATTTTTTTATATTAATGATAATTATTAGATGGTCTAATAGTAAATCATCCGAATAGATAATGAGTGGTACGAGATCAGATAAGATCCCCATGTGTTCATCTTTTCAACAATTTATTGGGGTGACGCCTATTCTATATATATATATATATATATTATAAGAGAGTAAAATTAAAAGATCATGAGTTTTGTGTGTTACATTTGTATTTTCTTTTGATTTTTCTTTTCACCTCTTTTTAAACTTATTCAGTTCTCATCTTATCAAATAAAAATAAAAGAAAAATATAGGATCACAATGTTCATAATTCCTTATATAAGTTTAGTACTAAAGTAAGGGGTAAATTTTTTAGTAGGTAACTAAACTTTGGCTCATTTTCATTTTGATCACCGAACTTTAATTTGCATCAATTTGATCACTCAATTTTAATTTGATTTCACTTAGTAATAAATCAAAGTGATTTCGCCCTCTAAAATGAATGATGTGGTTTTTTCAAACGATACTGACATCTCCAATAGCTTTAATAGTGTAGTTATGGGGAGGACTAATTCAGATTTTTAGATAGCCATATAATTAATTATGGGTTGAAATCCTTGAATTTTTGCCTGGTGAAATCAAATTAAAGTTGAATGACCAAATTGATACAAATTGAAGTTCGGTGATTAAAGTGAAAATAAACCAAAGTTTAATGACCTAGTAAAAAATTTACCCACTAAAGTAAGTAACCATTACTTAAAAAATGATTAAAGTAGAATTTTTGTTGGAGCATTATGTTAATGCGCGGTTGATTATTTTCTCCATTTAAGTGGAGATACAATTGTTACTCTAAATTTTTAAATGAGTTATTCTTTATCTAATTTTTCAATGTAATATATAAAATATTATTACAAACTATATAATTAAAAATAATTTTTTCTTAATTTTTTATTTATACTTCAAATTAAACGTTTGTTAAGTTTCTCCACTAATATCAATGCAATGGAACATAATGCACACAAAAATTTTTCAACTAGGCATTTTTCCTGATTTCAAATCGGAATTTTTAAAATTTTGTGAGTTTTGAAGCAATATCATATTTAAAATAATATCATATAAATAATTTGGTGTAATTAATGTTTTTCAATTATTAATATTATAAGTAATATAAATAAAAACTTAAATGTTTTTAAAAAATTAAATTGTTCATTATACATCTATTTTAATAGTATGTATAAATTCGATAATAAGTAAAAATATAAAGGAGACCTAAAAATACTATAATAGGAGAATGAGTGGTACGAGATCAGATAAGATCCCTATGTGTTTATCTTTCCAATAAGATCCCCATGTGTTCATCCTTTCAACAATTCTTTGGGGGTGACGCTTATTCTTTTGTCAAATATATATATATATATATTATAAGAGAGTAAAATTAAAAGATCATGGGTTTTGTGTGTTATATTTGTATTTTCTTTTCACCTCTTTTTAAACTTATTTAGTACTCATCTTATCAAATAAAAATAAAAGAAAATATAGGATCACAATGTTCATAATTCCTCATATGAGTTTAGTACTAAAGTAAGTAACCATTACTTAAAAAATGATTAAAGTATAATTTTTGTTGGAGCATTATGTTGATGCGTGGTTTATGATTTTCTCCATTTAAGTGGAGATACAATTGTTACTCTAAATTTTTAAATGAGTTATTCTTTATCTAATTCTTCAATGTAATATATAAAATATTATTACAAACTATATAATTAAAAATGAATTTTCCTTAAATTTTTATTTACACTTCAAATTAAACGTTCTTTAAGTTTCTCCACTAATATCAATGCAATGGAACATTTTTTTTTTAAAAAAAAAAAAGTGGATAAACCACGATGGAACATAATGCACACAATTTTTTCAACAAGGCATTTTTCCTGGCTTTAAATTAGAGTTTTTAGAATTTTGTGAGTTTTGAAGCAATATCATATTTTAAATAACATAATTAAATAAATCCTACTATAGAAACTATTTTATACCTTAGATTTTAAAGATTTGATGGACATTTATTACATAAATAATTTGGTGTGATTAATGTTTTTTTAATTATTAATATTATAAGTAATATAAATAAAAACTTAAATATTATTAAAAAAAATTAAAATTATTCTCTGGAAAGCTTTCAGAGTAGATTATACATCTACTTTAATAGTATGTATAGATTCGATTAGAAATAAGAATATAAAGGAGATCCACTATAAAAAAAAACCATAATAGGAGAGTAATAACTTATTTTCCTTCAACCAAAAAGTTGAAAGTTCATCTTCCTCCCATAATAATTATTAAAGATTGTGGTTTATTTACATTCATAAAAAAAAAAAAAAATTGTATATAAAGAGGAACAAAGACTATAGCAAAATAAATATTAATAAAATTTTTGTAAAAATTACATTTGTAACTACTTGTCTTTCATTTTTCTCATAAGCGGAAGATAAAAGTTTCACCCCCTTTTCAATAGCCACTTTATTAAAAAAAAAAAATGTTTCCATGGGTTTTCAAAAAGAAGAATTTTATCTTTTAATTCTATTTTAAAAAAAAAAAGAGTTATGTTCCATGCGTTTTCAAATTAAGGATTTTATCTTTTAATTCTATTTTAAAAAATTATGTTTGGATGTTTTAAAAAGAGGAATCTTATTTTTTTTTAATTATATTTAAAAAAATTTAAAAATAATGTAAAAAAAACTTTAAAATTTGTTTCATATTTAAATATTATTAGTTACCATCACCATTTAACAGGTGAACGACAATGAGATTAACTCTCATCCTAAAAGTTGATAGTTTGACTCTTTCTAAAGCATAATTGAAAATTCAAGATATAGGACTTGGTCACATTTAAAAAAAAAATATTAGTATTTTAGAGTTTTTTTTTATACTAGACGACAAGTATTCTTATTTAAGATTTAAGTCTAAGACGAGTACAGATGTAGAGCGTACTCACAAGCTCAATAACACTTTGCTTTCATTCTATGCAGATTACTAGGTTTCAATCTCGGGACCCTCTAAAATGAAAACCATACTTAAAGGACCCAATATGGCTAAGCAATAGTTGGTGTATTTTGGAGTTTTTGAATATTTTATTTGGTTGTATTAAATTCCAATTTGCTATAAATTTTACCAATCATTAAAATAATAGGTTTAAAATAATAACTAATTATAAAGTTATAATAAATATAATAAGTTACGAAGATAATCCTCATTCGAGGTCCAAAGCGAAGGTTTTTGATGGTGGTGACGATGCTCGCCATATCTCCCCCTCCATCCCCCTCCTTCGCCCCTCCCCTTTCCATCTCCAGTCTCCGACAACGGCGTGGCCTACATCTCTCCAAGAGAACGCCGACGAGGCGGCGCCGTATCCTCGCTTCGATCCCCGATCCCGCGGAGCATGCTCAGGTGGAGTACACTCCCTGGCTCATCGTCGGCCTCGGCAACCCGGGCAACAAGTACTACGGCACCAGGCACAATGTATTCATCCATCCATTTCGATTCCTTTTCGCACTTCCAATTCGTGTTGTAAACCACTAATCGTTGTGAATCAGGTTGGGTTTGAGATGGTTGATAGAATTGCTCGGGATGAAAGAATCCCTTTGAATACTATACAATCCAAGGCCTTGTTGGGAATTGGTAAGAAACTCAAGTCTAGTTCCATTTATTTTTTGAGTGATTGATGAATGTACCTTTGTAGTTATTTTGGATTTCGTCTCTGGTTTGATTAGTGCAGGTTCGATTGGTGAAGTGCCGATTTTGTTGGTGAAGCCTCAGGCTTACATGAACTACAGTGGAGAATCAGTGAGTTTTTCATTCTACGCGAACTCTGTCGGCTTGATTGTTTCTGTATTCGGCTATGTTTGTGGGAATTTTGCCTAGTGTATGTACTGCCTATTGTGTAATTTTGCCTTTTTGATTTTGTGAGAAGATCTGCAATCACTTGCCAAGTGCTCAAGCTTCAAGCGTTTTTAAATAAATGATTTGTCTTCATCTTGCTCACGCTTTTCCCTTGGATTTTTATGTGTTTCTTCGCTGTGCCAACGTTTTTGGCGAAATTATTGTAATAGTTCATGAAAATCAGCAAATTTCATTGTTTTGCTTCTTGGTTGAAATTAACACTGTATAACTATTTTTTTTTTTTTTATTATTTCTTTAATCTAGTTATAGAGGGCAATCTAATAACACTAGCTTTTTGGTTTTAAATTTGAAGGTGGGTTCACTTGCAGCTTATTACAAAGTTCCTTTGAGACACATCCTTTTGGTATGTTTTGTGGCATGATTTCTATGTGAAAGTTATATGGTACATCTGTTTTTGTTTCTTGGGTGTTCAGCTTGACATGTCTGATTTGCATAATTTCATTCTTGAAGATTTACGACGAGATGAGCTTACCAAATGGAGTGCTGAGATTTCAGCCAAAGGGAGGGCATGGACATCATAATGGGTAATTTAAGTTTGTGTTGTTTAAGAAAAAATATATATATATATATATATTTTATTATTTTCATTAGTTTAATTTTAGATTTTGGTGGTTTATCTTTCTCATTACCTTGTGGTACAAATTCTGAAACAACACAATTCATATAGTGTCTCTGTGATTTTAAAGATTCTCATTATTAATGTAGATGCATATTATGGCTTCATGCAATCTCAAAATGTGAATGAAAATCCTGCAGTAGAAATTCTTGATTGGCAATTCATTTATTTTTATTTTTATTTATTTATTTATTTATTTTGTGGTACCTACAACTACAAGTTGAACAACTCTAATAAATGCATGGAAGTTTTAGCATTGTTCTTTTCTTTGAGTCTTATGATGTTTCTTATATAATTACCAAAAAGGTAATAAAATATTCTTTTGGTGGATGTGAACTTTATAGCTCCAAATTGTATTTCTCTTGATTATAATGCTTTTTTATTCCAGAGTGAAGAGTGTCATTGAGCACTTGGATGGTAGCCGAGAGTTTCCTCGCCTTTGCATAGGTTTGTAAATTGTTTTTGATTTGCTTGCTCTATATTTGGCTTTTATTTCAAGTACTTAGTAGGATTCTGAAGCCTGAAGCGGTGTGATCTATAGGCATCGGCAACCCACCTGGTAGTATGGATATGAGAGCATTTCTGCTTCAAAAATTCAGTCCCACAGAGCGTGATCAGGTTCATAATTATTTATTTCTAAATCTCTTGCGCCATAGCTTGATTATCTTTTTTGATGAACTTGGATAATTTGTTAAAAACAGATGTTTTACATATATGATTCACAGTGTCTGAACTTGTTGCTGACCATCCTATTCAACATACTAATACTCATATAATCTGGAAATAATTTAAATATCCATGTGATTGGTTAAATGCCATGGCTTCTACCTTTTATGCCATTTACCATCATTATAGTCATCCATCTGGTGGTTATACCAGTTCAGTCATGGTAAACTCTGATTGATGCCATATCCATGAGGGACTGAGCTGCCATGTTTGATGGCCAAATTTACAAGGGCGAGCTAATAAATTCTAACCCATGCAAAAGCTGGATAAGTCTTTCCAAGATCTTTTGCCTGTACTTGGGAATGCTTATATTGTCTGTGTTGATTATGGTTGTTAAGCCCCTAAACTTTCCAAAGTGATTTGGTGAGAGGAATTTATTTAGGAAGTGATGGGATTTTGAAGCAAGATAAGCATGATCTCTGTGCATCTTCCTAACAATGAACCTCTTGTGTAGATTTCTTTCCCCCGAGGTGCATCAGAAACCTCTCTAGTGTCATCTTCTAGCAACAAGGATCCAATTTTTTAACGATATTTCATTATTCATTATCATGATCAACAATTTTAAGAATCCGTAGCAGTTGATCCAGACATTGGATCATGCTAAGTTTTTCAACAATTTTGAGGTCAAAATTTTCAACAATTTTCAACAATTGTGAGCTTCTCCTTTTTGTCTCTCTTTAGGAATGACTCTTATTAGAAGAAGTGATTTCATGAATGCTGGATTCACCAAGTTGAATAAAGAGACAACATATACTTGATTGGTTAAAGCTAAATCTTGTTCAAGTAAACATTTGTATAAAAACTTGGAAATTTACACCCTGATAACTGAGAATTAATGTAAGATTTGCCACGTATGATAATCAACAACCAGAGTCCAGACACAAGATTTGCCACGTATGATAATCAACAACCAGACTGTAAGATTTGCTCATTCTTTATCATTTAATTGCCTGATTTATCTTCTTAAACAGATTGACCAGACTTCTGGCACACATATCATATTTTGTTTCTGACAGGTGGACTCTGCTCTAGAGCAAGGATTGGATGCCGTGAGGACTCTTGTCCTCAAGGGTTTCAGTACAAACATCAATCGGTTCAACTTGATACAGAAATACAAGTACCACAAAGTGTGAATCTACAAGAGCAGCTCAACTTTCGAGTTTATTTTCACATACATGATACATCAAATATGTGCTGCAATACACGTCACTTGTGCTACACATAAGGCTTTGGAATCTCATGTTCTTTCTCTAGTCCTTGGTTTCATTTTCAGAAAATTGTGGATGTTATCTTGATAACATGGATGAACAAGGCGAGTGTACAACATTGCAATGTACTGAATGTTCTTGATACCCAGTTTCTGATGTATCAAGACAATAGCAATGGCTTGCAATGCTGACCAGGCATTTGAATCCGTGAGAAGAACGAAACTCCTTTATATCTTTATATATGTTTGTGTTGATATATAGACTTCTATTATGCTAGAAGCTACATATCAATCATGCAGTAACTCACCCAGATTGGGAAATGATTGAGGACATTATGTGGAGTTGTATTAAAAGTAGGCAGTGCTGGGATTTTGTGAGTTTTCTTGCAGGTGCTGATCTCCAACAAATTGTGGAGTTTACCAGTGGATATTGGATTCTCTGGCATTGGAACACTTGAATGGGCAATCAGAAATTTAAAGCTCTAATTTTCACCCGTGCATGGGCTCTCTAGAGGCAAGATGCGAGCTAGTTTTCCACAAAATAACCTCCAAACTTTTCTCGAATCTTCAAGAGTTTAATTTTAATCAGTATTGGATTACTCCAGGATCTGGAAAGTCCATATCAGGGAGTTCCTATCTACTTCTCATGTGAAATATAACATTTCCATATTTTGTGATGCTTCTTGGATTGATGGTTAATCTAAGTGTGGTTTGGGTTTTATTATTGTCAAAGTTGCTGATAATATCATCCTGGTAGGTGCTGTATCTTCCACTGTATTCAAGCATTGAAGCACGGTTTGCTGCACTTGAAGCTACTCATGAACATAGCAGGAGAAGAATTCTCATCTTGGACCTTGTGTGCTGTGATTGTTTAGCCATGACAGACATGATCAACAAGGCTGACTCCTAGGTCTCTTGGTGATTTGATGCTCAGATTCGCAGAATTAAAGATCTACTGAGTTACAATCCTTCGGTGACAGTTGAATACATTGCTCGCGAATGTAAGACTTTGGCAGACTCACTAGCAAATCATGCTCGGCTTAATCCGTAAGGGCTCGAGCTTTGCCATTTGGTTGATGATTATCTCTCAAGAGCGTGTTTTCTGGTTTCTGGTTTTCTTATTTTGTTTTTTTACTAGCTTATTTACTCCTCTGTCCAAATAATAATAATAATAATAATAATAATAATCACGCAGCAACTCAAAAGTCTCTTGCTACTTGCTAGGGAATGATACCAAACTTTAAGTCAATCTCAAAACTACATAGACCATGTAAACCTTCAAGACGCCGCGGACCTCATTCTTTTTCTTAATAACTTAACAAATACATTGATATCTCATTCGCCTCCTCATAAACTGATAACTCAAACTTGGAAATAAGAATCCAACCACTAAAAACGCACTACCAAGAGAAGTCCGCCATCTTCTCCGATGTATTATTATTCCCCTCCATAATCCATAAAGCTTGCACTTCATGCACCACCTACCATGCACAATAGCCATGGCTTCTTCCACTTGCTTTCCAGACCATGTTAATAAGTACGCATTTTCCACACGCTCCACATCCCATGTTACGAGGGTTCATGTATGAAACCTATTCACAGCTACGTCGAATGGAAACTTAGAATAAAAAGATCACTATTGGCCTCCTCACAAGCTTGCTCACCCTCTTCTAATTACATTAATCCTAATTACCACTTTAGATAGGAGAACAAGAGGCCAATATATGCACCCAACTCGCCACCTGTCACTCCAAGGTGAGATAGATTCCTGGTGACGCCGTCAAGGCCGGAGACAGAGTTTGGGAGGCCTTGCATTTCAGAGACAAACAAGAGAGAGGAGAAGGGAGGAGGAATCATGAAGAGGAGTTACTCTTCTGTCAAGGTGATGAAGCAACATTAATTGTGAATAATAAGACGCTTAAGAAATGTGTTGCTAGCTAGTTTCCAGCGACTGGCAGTGACCAAATTAAACAACATCCTTAAGTTGATGAAGTCTTTATTTATTTTTCATTTCATTCATATGTTTTGCATGGAGGTAAATATTGTTATGCATATAGTGTTATGTAACAATTAAGAAAATGCACTGTTGTAACTTGTAAATATAACATGAGCTTGCTTCTAATAAACAATTCAAATTCTTAGATGAACATCAATTTAAAATGCTCCACAAAAAGAGTAGTACTTGCATGGCAAACTTGATTGCTAAGTTTTTTAATATAAATAAAAGTAGCCTGCAGTTTGCATGTGAATTAGTTCTTCATGCATGCAAGGTGCTATGGTGTTTGAGGTGGCAAACCTAACCAAGTAGATGAATTTAATTACTTACGTTCTTGGCTTTACGGAGATCGCAAAACAAGGGCAGTATATATATATATATATATATATACTATATATAGGCATGTGATGCCTCTTACATAAGCTTGAGTTTGTCTCCATAGCATGTGATACCTAGAAATCATACCAATTACCAAACACTGTCAGGTTTGGTTATTGTTTCTCTTCAGTCAATGAAAACTAAATCAAAGTACCTAGTTCTCATTATAACCTACGTCTGTTCTGATGTTAGATGCATTAATTGACAATAGTTCTATGCATGAGATGCATGCTTCTTGATTAGTGTTCACCAGCTATCATTGTATTCAGACTACCAAGCTTTACACCATTAACAGTATATACCAATTATGATAATAATGAACTTTAAAGAGTCCCCTCTCTTATAATATTCAGGGCATGCTTATCTGAAGATTATTGCCACCATTCTCCATCTATGATTAGACCTGATGGTGATGCACAATAATCGAAATTAAATGACAAAGAGGAATTCAAATGCCTTTAAATGATGTACTACTGTTTGTCTTAAATATATATATACATATATATGTGGATGCTAATGCTGATGATTTTTTTCATTGACAATAGTAAAGCCCATTAATCAGGAAAGTTGTAAATTAAACACCCACTAATTAGCTTCATCTAATTAAATTATATTAAATTAAACCACACCTAATGGTGTTTGGCACCTTAAGTATTCCTTAATCCAAGAGTGGCATCCCATTATCTCTGACTTAAGAAAGGAAAAGAAGAAAAGACTTGGGAGCTTATGCTCACACAACTACCAAGCCTACTAGTTACTTATTCCACACATAGAAGATACGATCTTTGTCAAAGGCTTTGTTTTGACCTTTGTGTTCAAGAACACTCATTCAATACTTTTATCCTTAGCTCTCATATAGTAGTAGTAGACACATTCTTTAATCCCAATTGGTCTCCAAAGTTCAAAGATTAGTTTATCCAAAGCCTTTCCTTTTCTATCTCCTTCTCCATTTTTAATGCAATCACGTCATCTAGTGAACTTGCTAACCCTCTTCCTAAAGCTAATCCCACAAACATCTAATCATGTTTTTTATAATATTCCTCAATTAAAGTTAAACCACTCTAATGCCCATATCTTTTTCTTTTTGAGTGATCTTTTTTTAACCACACTAGGCACATGTGTAGACTTAATAAAATTTGTGGCAAGATATATACACATACATGTATAAATGATCAGATTAAAATAGATACTTTTGAATTGAATTATCTAAGAATAATTAAAACTCATATATACTATTTAGAGAATATATAAAGTGCATATTAAATACTAACATGTTTTGGAAAGAGAATCACTTCACTTCACTTCACTTGACTTCACATGATCGACTTTAAGTGAAATCCACCCTATGTCTTTGCCCATTATTTAGTTTAGTGGAAGTAGGTACTATCACTTGGAATACTTGGGGCATTATTAAAAGGACATGACAACATTGTTGCTTGGATTGCTTATAGGCTTCCAAACATATCCTTAAAGAAGATATCAACTCAATTATTAACCCACAACTTAAGGTCGTGATTAACAAACCATTGGTTGCAAGAAAAGAGGTGCTTGTTTAAGTTAAATGGAAGACTATTTTTTTAACTTTTTAAGTGCAAACGGGCAAAGATCATGTTGTCTTCATTGAATTAAATAATTAATTTGTCATCGAGCCAAAAAAATATTTACTTGGGGACAAGGGCTTGGTGGGACCCTAATGGGATTTGGGTGATCTTAAATGTCGCCATCTTTATCTCCTAATTAATTAATTAATCACAAAACTAAGCATGATCATGATGCCTTGGAGAATGCTTCTTTGTATTGGATGGTGGAGACCACTTGAACAAGAGAAGCTCATTAATGGTTTCTCAACAAGAGCTTGTCCTTCGTTAGTTATCAGTTATCACTTAATCCATAAAGGAGATCACTCTAGATTCAGAGATACCACGTACCATATATATATATATATATATACATATAAGATGTATACATGTTAAGATTGTTAATTATATATTTATAAATATGGTTAAAATTTGCTTATTTATTTATTTATTTTTTTAATGGTGACTGGTGAGGTGAATAATATGTGAAAGAAATTCAATGGTACTCGTTAATTAATTCATCCACTTTCTATTCATTTTTATACTTAAGTACTTATTTGTCTTTAATTAGAATGGTGCATGTTATTCTTTCAACGTAGGTTTGTATATTAATCAATGTTGTATTTATATTAAAAAAATGACAAGGATACATTATATTAGGCATGATAAGTACCAAATTTAAAATGTTCTTTTATTACATTCAAACCAAATAGCCTACAAGTACTCTCCATTGGCACAAGCATCGGACATGGACCCACCAAACCATTAGAAATAATAATGACTATATAGTTTGGGGTATTCTATTATTGAAGGCTAATTATAACTTAGTCCTTGATATATAAGCTTTAGTATGATTTGTGCTTATTAATTATGGTCTAGTACACTTAGGTTTGTTAGCTAGGGCAACTTTGCATATATAACTTTAGACTCCATGTATGGTGGTTCTCTGTGGTTAAGAAGAAAGGCCTTGTGTGACATGGCAAGTCTTGCTAGCATGTGAATGTTTCAAAATGAAACTTAATTAGATAAAATCTATTCCCAATAAAAATAAAATAAAATAAAATAAAATAAAATAATAATAATAATAAAGAAAAACACATAGCTAAAACACTGGCTTCAATTCATTAGTCAAGAGTCCCAGCAACAATTCTTAACAGAAGCATCTCAAAAGATCAAGCGCTCCCTCAATTTCATAAGCGCAAGAGGAGCAGACTTTACAGGCGATCCAGAAATCAACCAAACCCAGGAGTAGTTCCCTGATCCACTCTTAGCTCAAGATGGCCTTTACTACTAGTCGTCAATATTCGCCATTCCAGCTTGCTTTTAATTTTCCGTTGTTCTTGCACTGTTTTTCTTTTTTTGTCTTTTTTGTCTTCTACTCACTTTTGGTGAGTGATTGTTGTTTTTTCTTTTTATTATGTGTTTTTCTTTTCTCTTGTTCTTTTATTGTTCTTTCTACATTTTTTTTTAATAAAGTAGTGATTAATCCATTTTTATTATAAAAAAAAATTCATTAGTCAAGCATATATAATTAAGACTAGTTGATTTTATGATTTTTGTAAAGTAACTTGCTAAATGGAAAGCAAAAGTGATAGAGAGAAAGACTTAATCAAAGAGGTATTGATTAATTAAGAAGCTATAAAAGTCTTACTTAAGGAATGATAATTTGGTGTCTATTCTATATCACTAGCTCTTCAACAAACCAAAGCTATGGTTATCTAGAATCTAGACTGGTAGATGGGTCACATAACTCCTCATCGTTCTCTTCTCAACTACTACTTCCCATTTGGGAGACAAGCTCAAGAACATTCACGGTTGGAGAGACTGAAAAACTCAGGCAACAAAGAGAAAGAGATTCTTTTTGAAGTACATATGGGAATGTATGTATGGTTAGAAAAGTTGCCATTCTCTTTAGAAATATATCAGTATGAGAAAAAAAAGGGGAAAAGATATCTGATAAGCAAATGATGTCAAATATATAGTCTAATGTGTTTGTTGGAGATTATTTACTTGTTGGTTACTACTTTGATGACCTCAAGGAAAAAAAAAAGAAAAAGGATATGAAGTGATACATTTGTCTAGTCTGACTGCTAATTAGTAAAAACCTACAACAGAATGCAATCAATTGAAATAGAAATTTGTGCAAAGTTTTCATAGGAGTTCTTTCAGGAAAATGAAGTACTACCTGCAAAGTATCATCAGAAATAGATATATTGTTTCCAATTAATGAAACAGAACTTGGGAAGAAGTTATCACCTTAGTATTCTTAAATAAGACAAATAAAGCAAACGTAGTAGAATGAAGTGCTTTTCAGTTCAACCTTTGTATAGAAATCTTAGACTTTAACTTCTCAATCTCATACTATATATATATGTATCTTTTCATCATAAGACCTCTTTAACATTCAGATGAAAAAAAAAAAAATTTAAAAAAAAATAGAGAAAACCCAAAAACCAATAAAAACCTAAATAAACTCAAACACACACTTATAATATATATATATATGAAGTAATTAATGTGGCACCCACCCCACTGACCCCTCATCTGGATCATCACAAACCCAAACACTCATGTCCTTTTTTACATGTATATATAACTAAATATGCACCTATATATACAATATAAATCCTTTCCATACCTAGAGTGGTCACCAACCCAAAAAAGATACATAAATAATAATAATAATAATAATAATAATAATAATAATAATCAATTATACGTAAACAATAACCAAGAACTAGATAAACGCCGAGACAAGCGCAACATCTAACTCTTTGCTTCTCATCCCCCACACAATAATATAATATCAAAGCTAGTTCTATAATCCACTTCTCCATTGAGAGAGACAGAGAGAGAGAGGCAGTGGTGTGACTCTTTTCTCTTCTCAAACCTCATCATATTCTCTAGCTCCACCCCTGCATGCCCTTGCCCATATATATAAATACCCCCAGATCTTACTCTCATCCACCCAACTCCCTCCTTTTACTACCTTTTAGTATTCATTCATTCATTCATTCTCTCTGTCTCTCTTTCTATTCAAACATGGAAACCACCCACTGCCAATCCAAGAGCACAAGCCCACGTCTCAAGCTCTTTGGCTATGAACTAGCAGAGGACGGAGACACTGACCACACGGCCACGCCACCGCCGGAAGTTGGCTCACCCTCCTCCACCACCACCACCACCAACACCAACACCACCAACGAGACTAGAAAGTTTGAGTGTCAGTACTGTTGCCGAGAGTTCGCCAACTCTCAGGCTTTGGGCGGTCACCAGAACGCGCACAAGAAGGAAAGACAGCAGCTGAAGCGCGCTCAGATGATGCACCACAACACCAACGCTCACCGCTCACCACCCGGTACGTTGTACCCGCGGAACCCCATGACATCAGCTTTCGCCCCGCCACCTCCTCTTCTCTCCGCGGACCCCACCGCACCACCTCAGCTGGTGGTCCCCGCGCCGAGCTGGGTCTACTTCTCCCGCGCCATTGCGCCGGAGATACACGTGTCGCATGGTGGGATGATTCCACAAGCTGTTCGGGCTCCGCAGCCGTTCTCGTTCTCACACACGGATGAGGCTGACTCGGGCATGATGTCTCGGAGAACTCGGACGGTTCCGGCTCAGTTTGCTAACGGGTTTAACCGGTTAGCGGATTCTTCTGGACCCATGGATGGTGAGTCCGGATCGGACGATGGGTTCGGGTTGGACCTGCATCTTAGCCTCGCGCCAGCTGGTTTATGACTCGGTTGCGTGATTTAACATGTGATGAGTCATGGATGGATAGTGCATGAGAACCAATGGCTCTTCTATTGAATGAGATAATTAATGTGTAAATTTTTTAATTCTTTAATTTGATTTTTAATCTTCCATCTTAAACATGATGATGATGATGATGATGATGATGATGATGATGATGTCTGGTGTGAAATTCAAGTAAAAATTATGTGTGTTTTTCCTCCCAGCACTCAATTTTATGATTTTTATCTTGGTGGTGATCTTTGGTTGGATCTCACTGGGTCCCTGGTTGGTGAAATTGTGGGTCTGACTTGGTCGGCTTAATCTAAAATAAATACATAATAATAATAATATAATGCTATTTGATATTTCATATTTGATTAATGAGGTCAACATTGACAACTTGTTCCTTGAGTCTTGTTTCCCCACAAGGCAAAGCTAATTAATTATATAGTAAGGCAACTTTGGTTACTTGACTCTTGGTTAAGATTTGTAAATATATATACATATATCGAGAGAGAGAGAGAGAGAGAGAGAGAGAGAGAGAAATATCTATCTATCTTTATTTGTATTTATTTAATTTATTTATTTATTGAGTCATTTATGGGGGAACTTTGATGGAATGTTTATGGGACAGTGAATAAAATGCTTGAAATGGACACATGAACCAATGTAGTTTATGGAGTGGCAATATCAATCAATAGTTTGCATGTATCTTTAGCTACACTTTCCTTTTTCTCATTGTCTATGAAAAGATGGGAGTGAAAAGGGGATTGGAAGGCAAAGACTAAGATGGTGTACTGTGTGCCTCCTCCACTAAGTTTGGTCTCTTGTCATATGTCAATGCATGCTTATTCATATGACACCAACCAATGTGATTGTCTGATTGATAATATTATTATTTCACATCAAATAAATGCAACATAATAATATATAATACCATTAAAACTTTCAAAAAAGATTCAGTCCCATTAATCATAGTTGGAAATCACAGCACTCAGTTTCATCTCATCATGTTGCTTGTTTGTTACTTTGTTTTGTAAAAAAAAAAAAAATCATGATATCATTGTTAGTTTCGTTGAAGAAAGCATGCCATCAATTCTTAAATCAAATTTAATTTAGTGCATAATTTGACATTTGATTTTGGTTTTGATCCCACCACTGGACAACCATATCATATCATATATATATATATATATATTACATGTTAATCTCTAAATAAAATGTAAAAAACTATCTTTTTTTTCTTCTTTTTTTAAGTTAGAAGCAAGGGTTATTGTCAAAAAAAAATATTTGGCTTAGTTTTGGATACTGACCTGCTAAAGTTTATTTAGTGTCCTTATCATTAATAAAATAGATAATATACAAAGCCAAAAAAAACATGGTTTTGCCTCATGACCATTTCCAATTATTAATATTATTTGTTATGATTATTATTATTATTATTTAATAAAAACATATGTACCACATTTATGAATTATCTACAAAAGAAGAAAAAAACTACAAAATAAGAGTCAAAATGTCAAATGGCATATAATATAACAAAGATAATAAAAAAGAATAAAGATGACCAATTAGACTTTATACCATTCTCCTACGCGCTTGTGGCCTTTTTTTTTTATATTAAGTTTGTTTATTTTACCTTTTAAACTATAAGTCTATAACCTTTTATTTTATTAAAAAAATATATTAAAAAAAAACAGGGAATAAACTTTTTAGATTAATTGGTATATGTATGTGGTCACAAAAAGAAATGTGATTGTTTGAAAACCATGAGCAGTGGAAAAAAAAAACCACTAATCCTCCCAGGTCCCAATGAGGGTCCAATCAAACAAATCAAATGATAAGTAAAACCTCAACTCAAATACTCAAAACTCTTAAAACTCTTAAAACTCAAAGACTCATATCATGAAGGTCTCCATCAGACTCATTCTTCCAAGAAGAAACATATCCCAAAAAGGAAGATACGGTGGAGAATGTGGCTTTGTTTTGGTATATTAATGTCAAACCTTATCCCAATTGGATGGTAACTAAGCACGGACCCACCCACTCACTCATACTAATACTGCTACTATTACTACACCATTCTACTGTTTTTCAGGTGGTGGGCTCTTTCTGACCTGCTTTACAAGCACCGGGTTCTCACACGTCACCGCCGAAAGCCACATCTTAAGACATTTAATTAAATTTAATTAGTTAATTAATTAAAACGTGTTTGCACTAATGTGCCATGAAATACCCCCACTAACTGAGCATTGAATTTATTTATTTATTTTTTGAGTAAAGTGGACATTGAATTTATCTCTAATACCATTTCTTTATATATATGTGTGTGTGTGTGTGTGTAATTATAAAAAAATAGAAGAGAATGAACTAGAAGGAACTTGGTTCCCACCACTAGAGATCTAACTTGAATGGGTTGCAAGTGGGCGGGAGGGAGGGAGAGAAATTTGTGTCCATGTTTGAGTTGTTCTTCCTTATGGTGATATGAACAATCATCACACTTATGGGGTTTAATTGGGAGGCAAATGGGGTCAATTCTTTCTTTGAAAACCATTTCAGATCAGACAATCTTTCAAACACTCAAATTTGTGGGACCTTTCTTTCTTTTCTCTCTGTTTCTCTCTCTCATGCATAATTGCTTGAGGTGGCTGACCACTTGTAACCTATCACTTTGATATATGAGGTGTCACACTTACTCCCTAATGGAGGGGAATTGAGGAAATTCTTGTTTTTATAAAGCATGCAATTATGGACAAAAGAAATGGGTTCCCTGTTCAGTTTAAATATTACAAAGTTTAGGTCCTTTATAGATGAGTACTTGCATCCACAATTTTTTATTTAACAAGGACTTTCTTAGATGAACTTCATGTTTCAAAGCTTTATGTCTTTCAATCAACATGAAGCATCTTGCACTACTACTCTACAAGTTGTAAGACTTGAAGAAGAAAGAAACACGTTTTCAGTATCATCTGATTTGACAAGGCATTATATTAGATTAATTAGCAACAAATGATTTTATTGTTGATTATGAAATGAAAATTATAATAAATACAGTACATGTTAAGACTACTATAGCACAAATATATATATATATATATATCATCAATTTCAACATTCCTTCTCATTCTAGAACCACACACACTACTTCTCATGATCTACAAAAGAATTATCAATGTTTTATGACCCATGTATGAGAAACAAAATACAGTTACAAAGGGATGGCTTTGTTTCATGTTCAACCCTTCTTGCTTAGATTGAGATTAAACCATCTCTTCTTGATTGATCTGTCTCTGGCATCTGAAGTGTTGTCCTCTGTTGGGCTGTCGATACTGTTTTCGTCATCAGGAGCTTTGCAGCTGCCACTAGTGCTACCACCATTACCAACACTGGTCACTGTTGGCTCAGTGGTGAATGATGAATGGATGCTATCTCTTTGTTTTAGCAACTCATCAACCTGCATACAAGTTCAAATAGAACAACTTGTATTAGCAAAGATTAAACACTGCAGAACATCTTTTTTTATATACCAAGAAGAAAATTACTTCTATAACAATTTGAAAACAGAAAATGAAAAAGAGCAAAAGAAGAGCAAGAAAGAATTTGCCAAAGAAAACTGATTGATTAACAATACTAAAGGCATTATTAACTAACACGCCACAAAAAACGCGAATATTAAGTACACTGACACATACAATTTGTTTTTCTTGGCTGTATCTGTTTGTGACTTCCTGAAAACGTGCCAATGCCTGCTGATTCATTGTCAATAATGTGGTCAGAAGATGCAGATCATGCAACTATCCATGCTAGGAAAAGTTAGATTTCTCACTTTTCTGTATTCTATTTCAAACTCCCGTAAATCATTTCTCTTTCTTAGAATTTGAGCTTCTATCTCTTTGAGCTTCTCAGTTGCATCTTCAAATGATCTTGCACACAAAGCTTCAATGGTATATGAAGCAGTCTTGAAAAAGTTATCACCTAGAGGAAGATTTAGAAGAGATCAGTAAGACGTAAAGCTTATGAATAGTCTGATCCCTTCTAAAATATGTAAAGGAGGGCGAAGGCTACAGACCATAAACAGCAAAAATATGAGTGCCAGGTTTTAATTCAGAGACTTCACAAGGTTGAAGACCTTCCAATCTTTTAAAGAAAGCAGCCTCAGGGTCTTTGGCCATAGCTAACTACACCAAATGGAATAAGGTTTTTTAGATACTGTTCTCATTAGGACATAATGCAAATAAAGTTTTGCAGGTAGGACATACCGCATTAGTAGATGAATCCATTTTATACACTTGAAAATGCAAAAAGTACAACCCTGCTGATGTTACCTTCCCAGTCTTCTCACTCTCTTCCTGTAGGTGCATAAAATGATGGCAATTGAGATCCATAGTATTCATTAGAAAAAGTTTTTTTATTGAGTTCAATAGCAATTGAGATCTTGAGTATTGAAGTTGAAGGGTTAATAAGTACGAAAAAACTACTTTTAACTTTCGAGAAACCAAAAATTGTGTCATTTTCAATCAGCCAATGCATCTTCGAAGTTCAAGGTATAAGTTGATGGCATGCAGTTCTTAATAGACCTATCATGTGAAGAAGAAATCTATCATTCCATGTCTTACACAAACTTTGTTTTCCATCCAAACTTCTTGGATTTCCTATTCATTCTTTCACGGGCATGAATGAGAAAAGAAGCGTTATCATCCATGTAGTGCCTATATAAGTCACTAATATATAACAAGGATATCCAGCCTTTGCTAAAAGCCTAAATTATGAGCAAATATATTTTGTTCAAGAGATTTCTTCTTTTACGACTAAAGTTGTCCCAAAAGGAGGTGGATTTCCTTAACCTCACAAAGTGATACATCAACAATGATGCGCTCTCCCACTTATGTAATGCTAAACTTGTCAAGGAAAAAAGAAACTCATAAGGTATATTTCATCTCAGCAACTTTCACATGACAATGTTAAATATCAATGTCAGAACTACGCAAAATGAAAGAATTATGTCAACTAATCAGAAACTACATCTTTTTCTAAGTTACAAATTAGCAATGCGAAAAAATCAAAATTACCTGTATAGCTAAATCATAACCTCCACTTGCGTCTTGCTCAAAATAAAGAAGCTGTAATAAACATACACAGTGTTAGATGACAAGGCAAGCACTTAAAATTGTATTTGGTAGAAGGAATATTAAAAATGAAAAGAAGAGACAAACTGGACTAGAAGAAAATTTTGGTCATCATGCAACAAGTTTGATTTTCAGTGGTGAAGTTGGGAGTTAAATGACTATTCCTTTCAGCCAAATGTAATATAATAGCCAAAGCAGGCAATGCTTAATAAACTAATTATCTTAAACATAATTAAGGTCAGTCACAGTACCTTAAATTTACTTTGTGATGATGATGTAGCCCTAACAACTATCCCAGCCTGAGCTTGTTCATCATTAATTGTCACACTATAAAAATGAGCACATTGCTTGTCAACCTGCGGATGATAAAAAGGGAATATAAGAATTAAAAAAAAAAAAACAAACCAATATGCGAAAAGGTATAAGATAAAAACACCTTTCCACTAACTGATGTTCCTAGAGGAAGAGGCCTGACTGTAACTGTTCCATTGAGAGCTTCTTCAAGAACAGTAGCTGAGATTGTTGTTTTGATAGGAACACCAAGTTTGCTGAAGATTTTACAAAAATCCAAGTGAAGGTTTGCAAAAGCAGTAGGATAGGCAACAATGCTTCAAAATATAACCTGAATAGTGCTGCAAACATAGTATTGACAGTGCCAAGGTTGGACAAGTCAATCTCCACATCCATGCCATTGGCTTCCAAGGCCTACACACACAGAGGCCATACAAACACCAAACAATCAAATGACATGATCAGATGAATCCACATAGCAATTGCTTTCTGAAAAAGTAATATACATCACGAATCTATCTTTACAAACTCAATGTAACGGCAAACTATGGTCAAGGTCACTTTAGAATATCATATGAGAGACCATGATGAAAATGCATCATAGAGAGACTATTAAGAAATATATCAAACAATTAGAAAATTACTAGTATAAAATCATGTATATACGGGTCAAGCGAATCAGGCATCCACCTCAAATCCAGCAGTGTCATATTGTCTTCTCTTCTCTGGGTCAGATAGGATGCTATATGAGTATGCCACTTCCTTAAAGAGTTCTGAGGCTTCAGGATTGCCGACATTCTTATCAGGATGATACCTGGTAGCAACAACAAAAATCAATTCTTTCTGACAGAAATCCAGATAAAAACTGTTTTCTGAATCACTATGAATGTATCCCTAGCATCATCAAAAAGACTCAGGGCAAACACTTCTAAATGATCAAAAAGAGAGAGAAAAAAAACATTAAAGATGTTTTTGAGTCTAATTTGCAAGCAACTCCACAAAATCCCTACCATCATCAATGACAAATCAGGCAACTGATAAATTAAATATTTTGGAAACATCACTTTATTTTGAATTCAATGACACTATCATATCTCCATCAATTACTCCCATAACCCTTTCATATTCATTCTTTCCCCCAAAGTTTTCTACTTTTTAAGCAATGAATACCACCACACACAAATTCACAAACAGGAAATCGAAAATTCAAATAAACACAAAATTGTCACACGCTAGATTCAACGAAAACGTTTCCATAAAAGAAAAACTGGGAAAAAGATAAGAGCTTTACTTGAGAGCGAGCTTCCGATAGGCAGTCTTGATCTCCTGGTCAGATGAATCCCTCGAAACGCTCAACACTTCATACAGATCTCGTCGACGCGGCGGCGCCGAGGAGCCTTCTATCTTCCCCGGCGACATCCTTAAATCTAAATCTCAAACTCCCTCCCTCCCTCTCTCTCTCTCTTCCTGATCATCCGTCCATGAATCCACGCAAAAGCGAAAGCCCTTCCCAAATCCTCAGAAACCAAGGATTTCGAGACGGAACACCTGCGAGTCTTCGACCTTTTCCTTTCCCTTTTTTTTTCCTTTTTTTTTGTTTGCAAAATAAGAAAAAAATAAAATAAAAAAAAAACTTTGTCTTTAATTGTGACCAAGACAAAATTAAATGAAAAATATGAAAATCGCTAATATTTAAATGTAGATTTCTATGGCTTTTATTTCTAAATGTAGATAATAAATAAACAAAATTTCTATAGTGATAATTGAAACTAAAAAAATTATGATTTATCCATTTAAATTTAATCTAAATAGTTAATAATCAATTGATATTTAAAAAACATTGTGATAATATGATGTATTTATTAAAAAATTAATAAAAAATATTTTTCAGGTGTTATTTTATATATATCTCAAAAAATAGCAAATTATTTTGACAATATTCAATAAATATGTGGATTTTATCCACATTTACCTCAAAAAAATATATATATTTGATAAAAACTAATTTTTGTCATATATGAATCTTATTTAATTACAAGCAATTTTTACATCACCTGGGTTAAAAATCTATATAGAGCGGATGACTTTTTATTTCATTTTTTATATAAATTTTTCTTTGTAACACATATCTAAAGACATTAGATATATCTCAAGCAATTTTATTTTTATCATAATTAAAGGATTCTTAAAATAATAAATTATAAAATGTAATTTAAACTTCCTCAAATCTATCAAAATATGTAGATATATAAATAGCTTTGGATACTCGAAATTAAGTAAATTTTCAACCAGTCACTAATTAACAGGGTCACTTGAAAACACAGTGGAATTATGCCTTTCCCATGGGCCATGTCTAGTTTTACAGTGTTTTTCTAAATTTTAAGACTCCAGTTTTGATATAGCTGGATTTCTACATATCACCAATAAATAAATAAATAAATAACAGCTTCACTCTAATGACTTATTTAATTCCATAGCAAATCATAAAAATAAAAAATAATAAAAAAAAAGCTCCTCAGAAGTCTCTTCATATCTACATTAGTAACAAGATAGTGTCAAAGAACTTTCAGTAATTGGAACGAAAGAGGAGGCAAACACTAACGTCCATCATCACTGGAGCATTCTGAATTTTTTTTATATTATTTTTTGGGAAAAAAATCAAAACAAAACCTTGATAATTTTCACAAATGCCCAATTCCTAGCGCTTGGAGCGGAAGAGATAAGTGGGTGGCGGCGGAGGAAAGGGATGATGATGATAAGGCTATATATGTTATATATATATATCTCTGGTATATTTACCTTGAAACCCCTGGACAATAGTTTAATTACACACAGATGACATTGAATGACTTGCTATAATATAAATCGAATCACAAAATCAATGGTTTTTTGGCTTTAATCAATCACAAGCCTCTTCATCCATTAAAGATCAACTTGGTTGAAGCTATAGCACTGAAAGCATGGCCCAAAACATATAGCTGAATTTATATGACAACAAAACCCTGCTCTCTAGTTTAATAGGACTGAACCGGTGACATTGTAGGGTTGTCTCTTTTGTCAAACCCTACAATGCAAGTCTTTCCATTTCAAAGCTTTCACTGTTTGACCTAACTCCACTATTTGTTTGACTCTACTTTGGTTTTGTCTGGGTTTTTTTTTTTAAATAATTATAGCAAGACTCAACTACCAATCTCCATAAGCTCCATATAATTATGGACAACCAATCTCCGGAAGGTCTAGAGTCTAAAGCCTTATTTGAATTGGTTTTTGAAAAAAAAATATTCTTTTACTTTGATGAAAGAAACTTTTAAAAAAAATTAAAATAAGTTAAAAATTTTTTTTATTTTATGTTTAAATATATTAATGCAGAATTACTTTTATATTTGTAAAATTGTTTAATGTGTATTCATAAAATAATTTTTCCGTAGTAAGTTACTAAAATAAGTGTTTATTGAATTATAATAATATATCAATTATTATGTAATTATCACACGAATAAGAAGCAGGGGCAAACGGAAGGGAAGGCCTTTAAATCTTCGAGGCAAAAAGAAAACTAGATAGGGATGCTAAAAGTTTAGAGAGAAACCTTAAAAATAGAAGTAATTTCTTTATTTCATATAGGTATTTAAATAATTGTGTAACTCCAAAACAATTTTTTTAAAAAGTGTTTTTTTAAAAATCATCACATGAGCGACATGAAAAAACGTTGTTTTTGTTTTTTTACCATTTTTGCTTCTGTAGAGAAACTAATCCAAACATTTTTTTAGCCCAAAAACACTCAACTTGTAAAAAAAGCTGTTGGACTTCCCAGAAACTAATCCTAAAAAGATCTAAAAAAATAAGGTTGGAAAACTTAGCTCTCATTACCAAAGACAGTTCGAAGTTTCTTGGATCTATATGGTTATTATATGTGATCATTCAAAGAGGGTGGACTAGTTAGGAGTTTTTGTTGTTAGTGGGTCCAAAACTCAGCTTCGGTTGTGTGTTTATCATTGTGTTACATGTAGTGATCTCTCACGAGCTAATTTTGATATTTTATTCTTTTTTTTCTTCTTATTTTAGTCTTTCTCATTTATCCTGGTCTCTTCAGGATCCACCCATATTGGATTGCTGCCGTTGTTAAGTTGTTCTATTTATTTATTTATTTATTTGTTATTGTAGTTTGTCAGGTCTTTATATTTTTTTAAAATTAATTATAGTTTATCCACTCTTCCCCAAAAAATGTTGAATTCTTAATTCTTTGTCACCATCATAGTAAACGAGCAGTAAGATATTTGGCTCTCATACAAAAATTTAAAAATTCAACTCAATATTATTCTTTTAATAAAATAAATAAATTATAAATATATTAAAATAAAAGAGTTAATACAATAAAAAAAAAAAGATAAAGGAGGGCTTGCTTTTGTGGAGAAACTTTGTCCTTTTAAAAAAAACATAACAAAACAAAAACTCTCAAGTTTTAAGAAAAAAAAAATTGAAATACTACTATTTTATTATAGAAGTGATTTCCCATCAAATCTAATACTATATCATATATAAAGAGAGGGGGGAGATTTAATATAAATATAATATCAAAACAGTTATGACATTAATTTAGAGAAAATAACAATCTACGAGAGACTTACATGCTTTATATGATGCATTTTTATTATTCATCTTTTCATTCATCTTAAACCTTTTACAATTAATAAGATAAAAAATTGCAAAACAAAAGAAACGCTGTTAAGAATATATATTATAAATGCAAAGA